>NC_084620.1:23190879-23423379 GCF_033978795.1 Nerophis ophidion
TACCTTTTGGGGAAAACAAATTGCTGTGATTATAAGATATACAATTAAACAGTGTACACATTGAAATCATCAAAATGAATCAATAAATCATTATTCTTTTGAAGAGGGTGGGGCATAGTTTAATTTGTATTCTCGGAACGCCTCCACAGATGGGGCGGTATAGCTCGGTTGGTAGAGTTGCCGTGCCAGCAACTTTAGGGTTCCAGGTCCGATCCCCGCTTCCGCCATCCTAGTCACTGCCGCTGTGTCCTTGGGCAAGACACTTTACCCACCTGCTCCCAGTCCTACCCATGCTGGTTTAAATGTAACTTAGATATTTGGTTTCATCATGTAAAAGTGCTTTGAGTCAGTAGAGAAATGCACTATATAAATACAATTCACAACTGTCTTGTGGACAGATTCAAATAACTGGTTATCAAAGTGACTGTGTAGCAAAATGTACACAGAATCTGCATCAAAGCATATCCATGACATAATAAGGAAGTGCATTAAATGTATACTACAATCAACATACTTCCTGTTTAATGGTTGGCAATTGATATGACATTCATCGCCGTATATGTATCTAAACTTTTGTCGCCCGCCTGTCCAGACGCCCCTGTGACCGAGCTACACGAGCTCTTCTGCAAGAAGCTGCAGCAGTGCTGCGTGCTCTTCGACTTCTTGGACTGCGTGGCTGACCTAAAGGGAAAGGAGATCAAACGTGCGGCGCTCAATGAACTGGTGGAGAGCGTGGCCACCAGCAGAGGAGTCCTCACAGAGCCACTTTACCCGGAGATCATTAAGATGGTAGGGAGGGAACGCCTCCATGTCCTGGAAGGACACCGTCACTTTCTTAGAAGTCACCACCCTTTCTCATCTTCCTTCTATTCCACTTTCATTGTTCACATACAGATCTCTGTCAACATCTTCCGCACTCTGCCGCCAAGCGAGAACCTTGAGTTTGACCCCGAGGAGGACGAGCCCACGCTGGAAGCCTCCTGGCCGCATCTTCAGGTAAAGCAAACTACCATAAAGGGCTGCGAAGATTCATTGGTTAAGTTTATCAAAAAAAGCTTTGATTTACACTAACTATATTCTGTTGCTTTGATTAATCATTGAATGAATGGATGTAAATATGTGTATGTAAATAATAAAAATTGATAAAAACCAAAATGCATGGAGTGCCTGGAACTATAAAATACTCACCCATAGTTTCCAGATAGCACACAGTGATGTGTTGGTGCTGTGATCTGTGTGGCAGCGAACAGCGGAAAGTTTAAAGAAAAAAAAATATATATGTTAAATGGGCAACTTGAATGTTGATGATGTGCATTCATAAGAAAACATAATGAAGGTTAGGCAAACAGAACTACTATTTTCACTTAAATATGTATTGAAGCTACAAAGTGTGTTTTATCCGATTAATCACACAAACTAATTGATAGATGTTTCGATTACTAAAATAATTGGTAGGTGCAACCCTAAAAAAGAGCTTCTTTTTGCACCGTAGTTTGATCATCATTGTAACAACCAGAAGTCCTGATGCTTTTGTCTCAGCTGGTGTACGAGTTCTTTCTGCGCGTCCTGGAGAGTCCAGATTTCCAGCCTTCCGTTGCCAAACGCTATGTGGACCAGAAATTTGTTCTTCAGGTAAATCCCCTGTCCTATTTCGCCCTGGGATGTTAACATTGACTTGTTGTCTGTCAGTGGGAATGATGCTGATGTCTGTTGTAGCTCCTGGAACTCTTTGACAGTGAAGATCCCAGAGAGAGGGAGTACCTGAAGACCATCCTGCACCGCGTTTATGGAAAACTACTGGGCCTCCGAGCTTACATCCGCAAGCAGATCAACAACATCTTCCTGAGGTAGCTGCCGTTTTAAAAAAGTCTTGATTTATTACGCCAGCAAAAAACCCTTACTAATCATCATTTGTGTTGACACAGCACACAATAGTAACAATAAAAATAATAATAAATAATAGTAACATTTTATCGTTTCATTTTGAAGATGTAAAGTGAATATAGGAGGTCCTTTGTCTACATACCAATTATGTTCCTACGACAGTGATGATTCTTTGACACACTCCTATCAAAATAGTTTGCCGCATGTTTAGGAGAAAGTTCTAAAAAGAACGAAAGTGACAGTGTCTCTCTGTCTTTCCGCCTGTGTATTCTTCTACCGCGCGCACATAACTAGTGTTCATTTACTTTTTTGTACATTATTATTAATATATAGAAGTGCGTTCGTATAACCATTCTTGTAACACAAGGATCGGCAGTGCTGTTTTCCATGTCTGCCTGACCTGTGATGTTCTCCAGGTTCATATATGAGACTGAGCACTTCAATGGAGTTGCTGAACTGCTGGAGATCCTTGGCAGGCGAGTCCAAAATACATCACATCACGCATGAAAAACCAGAACCTATTAACCCCTTGATATCAGTTTTTTTGTTGCCAAGCCATTTTACCTGAATGAACATTTATCTTAGCATCAACGATATTGGACTGGCCTTCAATTTTTGTTTACATCCACAAAATGGCACTAAATTTTTTCGTATTCAAAGCATGCAGAAACATTTCACAACATTTTTTTTTTTGCTAATGAAATGTCAAGTGTGTGTCTCTAATCATGTTTAGAATGATCCATCCATCCATCCATCCATCCATCTTCTTCCGCTTATCCGAGGTCGGGTCGCGGGGGCAGCAGCCTAAGCAGGGAAGCCCAAACTTTCCTCTCCCCAGCCACATTAGAATTAGTAAAATTTAGAATGGTACCTATGTAAAATGTTCGTCTTTTTTATTTTTAACATTCTGGATTTTAAATAAAATTTAAAGCGGAAAACAGACAATTTAGGACTTTTAATAGAGACCACGTTTTGTTATTGTTTGTTAATGGTTTGAAATGATACAAAGAATAATTAGCTACAGAATGACTGAGATAGGAGAAAGACAGCAAAAATATGAATACATGTAAGAATAAATAAATTATACTGGGATTGGGATATGTGCACAGGAGTAAAGGTTGAGGATGACGCCTGTGTTAAGAGGGAAGAAAACTTGTTAGCGGATGAGGGAGGGAAGGAGGGAGTTAGGGGAGTTGGAGATGAGTCACAATCGAGGAGAGGAAGCTGAGGAACATGCGGAAGAGGAGAGAGAGGCTCGCATTCATGTTGCTGGTAACAGGGGTATTTATAGCTCCTCCCACACCGGCGAAAAGGACAGGGAGGGAGGACACATTGGAGGAACGAGGGGAGAAAAGAAGGGGGATTATGAAGCAGAGATGCTACCGGGAAAAAAAAACAACATAATGGGAATGATGCTGAGGGAGCTTCAGGCCACGTTTAGCACCCACTCCCTGCCTTGCTAACACTTTGTTAGCATTCCGACACACTTTGAGCACGTCACGCCATCCCACTCAAGAACATACACACTCAAATGAAGGCCCTCCAGCATCATAGTTATTAAAAAAAATATTACTTGTTTGCGTTTAAGTAAAGGTCTTATTTATTATGTGTGTTTATTGTATGAATAATTTAGAAATAATAATTTATGTTTCGTATCTTATATCTGTTTTTTTTTTCGGTATAATACATGGAATATCTTACCCTGACATGTTTCAACTGTTAAGTACAAAACGCGTTTGTGGCACTGCTGCCAATGTGTTACGGTACCTAACACAGAGTTGTCTCATTTTTACATTGAGAAAAAGCAAAGGATGTTAGAGACCACTTTGATACGTTTTCTATATTAAAGATGCAAAAATGTATCCAAATAAGGTCAGTATTATGTAGTAAGTATGAGGTAAATATAGCTGTATAGATGACCCAACAAATAGTATTTAGTGTCACACGGTATCTATCTATTTTCATTCTTACAATTTGCATGTGGCCAGTCAAAAACAACCCGCCTGCTAAAAATTTCCCCTAGGCTAGGCAACACTTTGGACACCCTTGACTTTTAAAGGGTGGTTAAAATTAGCTTTAGCTGTAACATTTTTCCGACATGCATTTATTCTATTTTCTTGACATGAAGGAAATGAAAGCATTATTTTTTTATGTCCAATCTCCTCATGTTTATACTAATCACTGATTGCCATTCCAGCATCATAAATGGCTTCGCTCAGCCTCTGAAGGCCGAACATAAGCAGTTTCTAGTGAGGGTTCTCATCCCTCTACACACGGCAAAGTCCCTCTCCATCTTCCATGCACAGGTCAGTCATACACTTTTGGTGTTTGCAGAATGAATATACTAGCCTAGTTATTTTGGCATATTGTCCTTTTTGTATTGGTATTTGCAGAATGAATATACTATCCTGATTATTTTGACATATTGTCATTTTTGTAATTATTATTGGAAGGTTAAATGGTTTTAAACTTTTCAATACATTTTTTTTCCTTGTTTTTTTTTCACCTCTGTTGTGGCTCTTTTGAAATATTATCACTAAAACCTGAGAAATCTTTTTAGGCATATGATGTGGTGGCCTAGCATTTATGTAGTAGCCAAAAGCAGTCACTAGGTAGCAAAGTTGAGTCACAGATCATGATGCACTAGTGTTTATTTAGTGTTTCTGTTGCGTAGGCAGTGCAAACAGAAGTAAAACACCACTGCAGCAAATTCTAATAATCTCAGTAACAGTTCTCACACTTTTTTAAAAGACACAAGTTTGTTGCTTCCACAGGGATTTGGAATTCTGGAAAAGTTGCTTGAATATTAGTGTGTGATGTAATTGGCAATAACTGTCTATATTAGTGGTTCTCACACTTTTTTCACCACAAGTACCACTTTAGAAAAAAAAATGGCTCTCCTCTACCAACATAATGAACAACATTAAAACACAGTAACGTAGTAGGCCCATGTAGTCATTAATACAAGGCAGAGGTTTTACTTAACAAATGTATTTAATATGTTTGGCCCCATCTAACATTTCACACAGTTTGAACAGTAACACTGTGTTTGAATATAGAAAAATAAAACACTGTTCTTCAATTAAGTGATTCTTTGGCGTGCCACTAGATGGAACTCTCAATGTGTAACATTTATAGCCTTCTAGTTCAAAGATAATGATACTTAAGATACTAAGAAATGCAGTTTATTTGCCACAATGCAAGAGATTATTAGACATATAATTAACTGCTAGCCGCTAAAAAAGGAATAGTTTCAGCCATAGGGAATTTGCGTCTGTGATCAGAAATCTGCCCTTTTAAACATTCATTTATGCATCAAAATATATATTCCACATTTTTTTAATGAAATATCAATAGAATACAAATGCTTGCCTTATCCCCAGGTACTCTCTGTTTTTGCTTTAATGCCCAGTTGCAAACGGGGAGACAATCAGGAACACCGCAACAAGCTCGCTAGTTAGCGAACCAACTCGCTAACGTGTTGTCGCCTCAGTTCGCTTTCTGAGCCACAACGTTGATGGGTGTCTACTTTGTTGCCAATCATATTTGGATTATTACATCCAAATCTTGTTAGTTGTGAACCAGTTGTTGTTCTAAAGTATTTATTAATAGGCAACGAGAAGGTACATTTTTGTATACATCGGTCACAACACCGAAAGTATATTACCTGACGGGGCGTGGATATAGGATAAAGCTGCAAAATGAGAAACCATTTCTCAGTTCTTTGCATGCATGTTATATAAATTAACTTTTTTTAATGTTAGTAAATTATCTACTAAAAAAAAAATAATTCTGTGGTACATTACACAGGATATGTAAGTGTCAAAAAGACAGCCAAAAGAGGTTGGTACATGAAAATAAACGAAAGGTGAATTATAAGCTGTGTCCCAATTCAGGGTCTGTATCCTTCAGAGGACCCGGCCCACACAGCCTCAAAAGTCTGGACCTTCGGAGGCACCTCCGAAGGATGCGTCACTCCTTGCTAAATGGGACATTCTTGCCTGCGGAGGATACTTACATTTGAAAGTCTATTCGCTGCTCGTATTTGCTGCAATCGTCAAAAAGATCCGGGTAGAACAAAGGTGCGCAAAGCATCTTTGGATCTGCGAAGCCACAAAGAATAGTCGTGGTGCATCCTCCGAATACAGGGAAAAGGAGGGCGCATATGTCGGCTGCATTTGGTGGAGCCTTCGAAATTGAATGAATTGGGACAGCCTTCGCGTTGGGTCATAAGCGGCCTTCAAATTCGCCCTTCGAAGGATGCAGCTATAGTGTAGAAATTTACCCAAATGCAGGAAATGTAGTCTTGATTTTCAAACTTTTCTTTTAAGGCTTGCGTGCTAGTACTTTGTGCCGTTCTAAATTTTCCTGTTTTTCTTTTTTTTTTCTCAATGGGTTCTTACATGCCTGTATTCGGCAATGGCAATCACATACTTTTTCACGAAAATCAGGAAATACTGGCCGATCGATGAGCACATCACTAGTTATTACATGTACAATTCAGTAGGGCAGCTCCTTTACGGATTTAAAGATACTACCTTGATCTTTGATGATAGTCATAACAGGGGTGTCAAATTAGTTTTCAGTATGTGCCACATTCTGGTTTTAATTAGGCTACCTTATAAATGTAAATATATAAACATTCCTAAACGTGTCAATATCTTTTTTTCGGTTAACAAATGACAGATAGCTAGTTTTTGAAGTCATGATTCAAAGGAAAAAGTTTATAAGTTAATATTGAGGTGTAGTTGGTGATTTTAAGAAATGTTGACAAAAAAATGACAACTCCAGTAGGAAAGAAAACTATTCAACTGGTGGCCTGGGGGACAAATGCAGCTTGGGAATAACACCAAAACAGCCCAAAAAGCTTGGACGAGACAAACATTTTTGCAATAGATTCCTAAAACCAGTAAAATGTTGTCATATTGATGAACTTTGACTAGCTTTGCTTTGCAGTAGGTCTTTAAAAAAAACACACAGCACTCCTGTGGTATAGACAGGGCTATTTTTTTCCTGACTTTCATAACTTCTACAAAATAAATGGACAGAAATCAAAATCAAACGCTGCGGGGGATGCTGGTCCTCAGTACTATACAAAATATGGACAATAGTGAAGAAATAATCTGGCCCTCAAGTCATTAGCTTTTTGAGAATGTGGCCCTCAACACAATTTAGTTAAAAAGCTTTGATCAATTGTTTACAGCAATAATAATGGATCAGCAAGAGCATTGTACATTTGTGCTTTCTCGTGGGCCATGTAAAATAACGTTAAGGTTCAGACTAAATGAAGGGGAAACATTTAACTAAACAAGCAACATACCATGACTTACTGTAAACTCTGGTAAAAGCAGCTTTTTTTGTGCAGCTCTGGTGATAAATGGTGATACTTTTGGAGGCCGTGGTGCATGGTTTCATTTGCAATCTGACAACGCCTCCACAAACTAACATTAAAAATAAAACAAAGCAAATTTTGAGCAAATTTTGAGCAAATTTTACACCAATGCATATTCAATACATTTTTTCTGGACCACAAATGTAGATTGAAATAATAGTACGTCTCCTTTAAGTGAATGATGAGAACCGATTCACAGTTGCAAGTCGTTCATCTGTCAGTCCTTCTTACTTGCGTGTCTCAATAAATTAGAATATGTTATTAATGACAAAAAGACCAATTAAAGGCTGATGAAGTTTTTGCAGTTATTTTTTTGATACAAACATTTTTGTTTAATTTGAAAAAATATGTTTGGTTTTCCATTTTAAAGTTTAATTACATTTTTTTTTATTCCCTGTTAGCACTATTCATCTACAGAAATGCATTTTGAAAATGTTTCACTGTCTGTGGTGATGACCAATTTCCTGCAGGCAAACCAGTTACAAACAGGTAGTGCGTTAAATAACTTATTGAAGTGCGTACTGGACCACAAAACATAGTAACACAGTACAGGACCGCCTGTGTGTGGTCTACAGTACTCTACTGCACTGTTTTTCAACCACTGTGCCGTGGCACACTAGTGTGCCGTGAGATACAGTCTGGTGTGCCGTGGGAGATTGTCTAGTTTCACCTATTAGGGGTTAAAATTGTTTTCAAATCAGTAATTATAGTCTACAAATTATGTGTTGTTGTTGTTGAGTGTTGGTGTTGTCAAGAGCTCGGCAGAGTAACCGTGTAATACTCTTCCATATCAGTAGGTGGCAGCCGGTGCTAATTGATTTGTAGATGTTGGAAACAGCGGGAGGCGGTGTGCAGGTAAAATTGTGTCTAATGCTTAAACCAAAAATAAACAAAAACTGAGTACCCCTAAGAAAAGGCAATGAAGCTTAGGGATGGCTATGCAGAACAAAACTAAAACTGAATTGGCTACAAAGTAAATAAAAACAGAATGCTGGACGACAGCAAAGACTTACTGTGGAGCAAAGACGGCGTCCACATCCGAACATGACATGACAATCAACAATGTCCCCACAAAGAAAGATAGAAACAACAGAAATATTGTTAAATTGCTAAAACAAAGTAGATGCGGGAAATATTGTTCAAAGGAACACATGAAACTGCTACAGGAAAATACCAAAAAAAGAAAAAACACCACCAAAATAGGAGCACAAGATAATAACTAAAACACTACACACAGGAACACAGAAAAAACTCAAAATAAGTCACGGCGTGATGTGACAGGTGGTGACAGTACACCTACTTTGAGACAAGAGCTATAGTGATGCATGCTTGGTTATGGTTTAAAGTCATATCCAACAATTGCGATGACTTTTTACTGTCAACTGAGTTTCGTTTTTTAATGATTTATGCTGGTGGTGTTCCTCCGGATTTTTTCAACGCAAAAAATGTGCCTTGGCTCAAAAAAGGTTGAAAAACACTGCTCTACTGTACTCACAGACCTGGATGAATGAATCTGAAATTTGTGTAATCACGTCTTTTGAATGTCTTCATGCTCTGCACAGATCCAAACCTCTTGAGTTGCACATCCCTTTCTCTACCAAAGCTAGGCTAACAAGTTGTTGGATTAAACTAATACAAAGTATTTGAAAAACTTGGTTTCTTAGCTGCCGTCTGTGTTCTTTGTGCCCAAATGAGCTTCTTGCGCCAGCGTTGCTTCCGTAATGAATATGTGCCCTCTCTGCCACCTGACACATGTAAATTGCGCATTATTAAAAGTGTGTCTGTCTCCGTAATCCGTCGCCTGACGACAACCTCCTGCTCCCTCAAAGGCCGCCTTAGCAACAGAACCCAGTGTCATGTTTACGAGGCTTAATGCTGACTAAGACTTCAATGAATAATTATCTTTTTAAATAGCTTGACCCATCAGCCCGGGTATTCTAATCCTCCTGGCTTCAAGGCGGCTTCCCTCCTTTCTCCTATGGCTTTTTTTCTCAGCCCAAAGAAAAGCTTTGCAGAGAAAGAAAGCAATGAGCAAATTGTACTTGTTCGTACACAAACCATCTTTTGCACGTTGTCATGAGGATTCATGCATTCAGCAGTAAAGTGACATCTTAGTGTAGGGATGCTCCACGTAACTATAACACAACCTTAAGAAGCTGTCAATGATCCGTCAAAATAAATGTTGACTTTGTATGCTTTTATTTTTAACAACACATATTGCTAATCAATGTGGCAGTCATAAAAAAGTCCAACAGTACAGGTGCTGTTCATATTATTAGAATATCATGAAAAAGTTTATTTATTTCAGTAATTATATTCAGAACGTGAATCTTACATATTATATCAATTCATTACACACATAGTGATATATTTGAAATGTTTATTTCTTTAAATTTTGAGGATTAGTACTGATAATTACTGAAAATCCCAAATTCAGTATCTCAGAAAATTTGAATATTAGTTACGACTAGTACCAAAAAAGATTTTTTAGAAATGTGGGCCAACTGAAAAGTATGAACATGGAAAGTTTCAGCATGTACGGCAATCAATACTTAGTTGCAGCTCCTTTTGCCTGAATTGCTGCAGCAATACGGCGTGGCATGGAGTCGACCAGTCTGTTGCACTCCTCAGGTGTTATGAGAGCCCAGGTTGCTTTAATAGTGGCCTTCAGCTCTTCAGCATTGTTGGGTCTGGCATCTCGCATCTTCCGCTTCACAATACCCCATAGGTTTTCTATGGGGTTAAGGTCAGGTGAGTTTGCAGGCCAATCAAGAACAGGGATACCATGGTCCTTAAACCAGGTACTGGTAGATTTGGCATTGTGTGCAGGTGCCAAGTCATGTTGGAAAATGAAATCTTCACCTCCATAAAATTGGTCCGCGGCAGGCAGCATAAAGTGTTCTAAAACTTCCAAGTAGACTGCTGCATTGACCCTAGACCTCAGGAAACACAGTGGACCAACACCAGCAGACATGGCACCCCAGACCATTACCGATTGTGGAAATTTGACACTGGACTTCAGGCAACGTGGATTCTGTGTCTCTCCTGTCTTCCTCCAGACTCTGGGACCTTGATTTCCAAAGGAAATACAAAATTTACTTTCATCTGAAAACATAACTTTGGACCACTCAGCAGCAGTCCAGTCCTTTTTGTCTTGAGCCCAGGCGAGACGCTTTTGAAGTTGTCTCTTATTCAAGAGTGGCTTTACACAAGGAATGCGACAGCTGAAGCCCATATCTTGCATACGTCGGTGCGTGGTGGTTTTTGAAACACGGACTCCAGCTGCAATCCACTGTTTGTGGATCTCCCCCACGTTTTTGAATCGGTTTTGTTTGACAATCCCCTCCAGGGCGCGGTTATCCCTCTTGCTTGTACACTTTTTTCTCCCACATCTTTGTCTTCCCTTCGCCTCTCTATTAATGGGCTTGGACACAGAGCTCTGGGAACGTCTAACCTCTTTGGCAATGACCTTTTGTGTCTTGCCCTCCTTCTTTAAAGTATCAATGGTCATCTTTTGGACAGTTGTCAAGTCAGCAGTCTTCCTCATGATTGTGTGTCATACAGAATCAAAACGAGAGACCATTTAAAGGCTTTTCCAGGTGTTTTGAGTTAGTTAGCTAATTAGAGTGTGGCACCAGGTGTCTTCAATACCTGACCTTTTCACCATATTCTAATTTTCTGAGATTTTGAATTTAGGGTTTTCATTGGTTGTCAGCTATAATCATCTCCTTTTTGGCAAAAAACACTTAATATGTATCAGTCTGTTTGGAATGAATGTATACATTCTACAAGTTTGACTTTCTAAATGGAATTAATGAAATAAATAAACTTTTTCATGATATTCTAATGATATGACCAGCACCTGTATAATAGTAGTCATTATGTCAATGTGGTGTCAAGTCTATCTTCTTACAGTAAATTACCCTAAGGGAAAACATTGTGTGTGTGTGTGTGTGTGTGTGTGTGTGTGTGTGTGTGTGTGTGTGCGTGCGTGCGTGCGTGCGTGCGTGCGTGCGTGCGTGCGTGTGTTTGTGTGACATCAGTCCTTCCAAAGTAAACACAAGCACACAACCCCCGTCGCCACGGTGCCCACTCACAAAGGCAATCAACCCATTTGGGAGGCAGAAAGATAGGGAGGGATGAGCACACGCATGCAGAGACAGGCACATACACACACACAAACACACACACACACAACCTATTATGATGCCTGAATGTATTTGTTTGTGTGAGCTAACTTTTACTACTGAACGGCTCAACGCAAAAAGGGGATAATGTGTCAGAACATGCACTTCTACTGTGTTGCCTATGCTTCTTTCCTGGTATTAAACTTAAATGAGTTTGATTTAAAAAATGTTTCAACAGCTCAATGCATGCTACCGAATACACACTGTAACTGTAGGATGTTTAGCCCGATCAATATAATATTGGCACATGCAGTACCTAACAAGCACATGTATGCCAAATTTGAGCAAGATTGGTTAAAAAACATCGCCGCCATTAAGTAAGACATCTTTGACAACAAGTCATTGAGCGTTTTTGTAATGTTTATATAACTTGATATCTGTATTACATATTGTATGTCTTACAATGCATTTTCACCACAACCCATAGGGTTAGCCGCAAATTTACAAAATGGGGGGTTCCGAAGCTTTTAGTGTGAAATCAGAACAGTGCCAAAATGCGTGCGCATAGAAATTACACACAACGTCTTTTTGCTCGGTCGCAGACTGCTTGCACTTGCAATATATCAAATCTTTCTCCAAGCGCGTGACGTTCAACCCTTTAGGCATTTAGGAACGCGTATTGAATAGGCAGGGCAGCGTCTCCTCTCCTTTTTAAATGTTTAACATTATACGCCTCCTGTCACTTGGTCAGAGCCAATCCGAGGGAACTGTTACCGTTAGATTGTGTCCCTTCTGAGGAAGATTAGTCTTTAGAGTCTAAAGTTTTGACAAAATAACTTAATATATTATTTATTTTGAAATGTAATGCTAAAAACACACTCTTTTGATCACATTTGGCATCGCACTCACGACTCTGGCCCTATGACATCAGAGCAGCGATAATTGAGCAACCTTTTATATGTAAAGTTGGTCTATATAATGGATTGTTGCAATTACCAGGGTAACATACATCTAGAAAAAATTGTTGCCAGTTCAAATAAGCTATATTTGATGATATCAAGTGGTTAGAGGTTCTTGTTAAAGATCGCCATCTTTGACATGTTCACATGACATCATACTAAATTGTAATGCCATTGTTTATAAGTTGTAGTGTAAAACACATTATATGACAAAATTCACTAATATTGGCTTATTTTGTCCATGCAACACAAGAAGTTGCCGTGGATTGGCTGACAGGAGACCGTAAGGGTCTAACTGTCTCAATTGACCAAAGAAAGTTTTTCTTGTCTCTCAAAAGTAATGTGAACGATAGGCAAAATTCCAAAAAAAAGTGCAGTTCTTTGAGCAGTCCTTAAATATGCTAGGTTTTTATGATCTGGGACGACCACTCCTATAGTATGAGAACGACGGCCAGCAGCTCTCTATTTCTCACATCATAGAAGGCACAAAGGTCTTTGGTCGACCGGCGAAGGCTGGGACAGAACTGCGCCAACCCATGCATCAACCTCGACAAAAAATTGTAAAGCAAGATCAACGTGCTTATGAGTTGGTGCTTTAGTAAACATGTGTTTTAGTGAATGCGGCTTTGGATTCTGGGGTCCTTAGTCAAGGGTTCAGCTTTGTATCTAAAGTTGCGGATAAATCGCCTCTAGAAGTTAGTGAAACACAAAAACCTTTGCAAGTGCTTCCTTGATGTAAGAGATGGCCACTCGACCACTGCCTAGATCTTGGAAGGATCAGATTTGAGATGGCCCTTCTCTACAATGAACCTCAGAACTGACACTGATGGCGAGTGAAATTCGCACTTCTCAGTTTTGATAAATAACCGATTCTCCAATAACCGCTATAAGGCGAGATAGACGTGGCGGACATGTTTTTGTAGATTTCTGTAAAAGATAAGAATGTCATCAAAGTACACTAAACATAATTGATTGATCATCTCCCTGAGGACATCGTTAATTAGATTTTGGAAAACTGCTGGCGCATTAGTGAGGCCAAAAGGCGTAACTAAATATTCAGGGGTGTTTAAATCAGTCTTCCACTCATCCCCCTCCTTAATTCTCACCTAGCTCATCTCGTGCTGTGTTCGAGCTGCAAAGACAGACGAGCAACAGATAATTTATAAGGCGCCTTTCTGGGCACTCATGGACACCGTACAAAATCAAAACAATAAAATCATATAGCATGTGCAATGTTAGTAGATCATACGCAACACGCCCACTAATAGCACACACAATTTAATAGATTGTACACACTTTTTAGCACGTGGTATTTGGACCTTAGCAAGTCAGGCCCTAAGTGTTTAAAGTGACAAATCAGAAAGGAAGGGAGTTGCTAGGTTGTGTATTTGATGCCCGACCTTAAGTTCCAAAAAGGTGGAACGTTGCGCATGTAGAGAAAGAAAAGAACACCTTGCGATTGCAGAGTCCGAGTGGGAGCAAAATGAGTCACCGCACATGCGCAGACAAGCCATGCGCACGCAGAATGTGGTTTTTACGCGCACGGTTTTTGTCACTGTTTTGATGCCCTCGAACATTCAACACAAGATAATATTGCTCGCTTTTGATGTAATCTGCTGAGTCATATGTTCACTGTGTTTTCTTCTCTCACAGATGGCCTACTGCGTGGTGCAATTCATGGAAAAAGACGCCACCGTGACTGAATATGTACGTCTCTACTTTTCCCTGCATCTTTGCTGACTCTAACGATGCTTAAAATACGTTTGCTGTCGCATCACACGCCCTTCTCCTATCAGATCATCCGAGGGCTGCTCAAGTACTGGCCAAAGACGTGCACGCAGAAGGAGGTGATGTTCCTGGGCGAAATAGAAGAGATCCTGGACGTCATCGAGCCGTCCCAGTTCATCCGAGTCCAGGAGCCTCTCTTCAAGCAGATCGCTGGCTGCATCGCCAGCCCTCACTTCCAGGTGAACAACACAGTGTGCTTATTGGGCAGTGTCGGCGTAAGTCATCAAGAAGGCTTTTGACTTGTAAATTAAAATAGAAGTGAGTACAGTTGACAGTAAATCTATACAACTGGTACAGTTGTACACTGACTACACTAAAGTACATTCAAGTTGACTTGTAATCAAATGATGGACTTACTTTTGAAGCTACTGCAGCTGTTTTGAATACACATTGCTATTCGGTTCTTACGTGTGCTTTAGGTGGCTGAGCGCGCCCTTTACTTCTGGAACAACGAGTACATCCTGAGTCTGATCGAGGAGAACTGTCAAGTCATCCTGCCACTGGTCTTTGCCACCCTCTACAGAGTCTCCAAGGAACACTGGAACCCGTAGGTGGCACACATTTGGCTTTAAATGCCATGTTGCATTGTCGTTAGCGCTAGAAGACGTGATCAAGCTCGATCACATGACCCAGCTCAGCGAGCGCTAACATTCTAGATGTTTACCCTCAGAACCATCGTGTCTCTGATCTTTAACGTGCTGAAGACCTTCATGAAGATGAACAGCACGTTGTTTGAAGAGCTCACCGCCTCTTACAAAGCAGAGAAGCAGAAGTGAGTGTTTATGGATGGATTGGTCAAAGGGTTGTAGTTTTAAGTACGCTATTGCTGTATTTTTGGTGATAATTATCGATGTGTTTCTCCATTATATATGATTTTTGTTTTTTTTATTTTTAATGTACAAATCTTTCACAGGTGTACGATACACAGGCAGTTATCCGTCAATACGCCAAAGCCATACAGGACATAAACTGTAAGTCCTTCATTTTTTAAAGTGCATGAAAACATTTTGGATTCTCAATTAACTTCAGCAGTAAAGAAAATTGTTGTTTTTTATCGTAACCCTTTAAAGCCCTTTTAATCAAATGATGTCACAGTTTCCAACTGGTAAAAATAGTTATTTTACTTATTTACATCTCTGTTGTCTGATCAAAAGGCATTCAAAGGGTCAAATAATAAACAACATTACAAGTTTGATATTTTCCTTCAGAACTGAAGTTTATTGGGAAATTTGAGCAAAAAAAGTAAAAAACCAAAACAAACAAAAAAAGATTCCAAAATGTTTTTATGCCCTTCAAAAAGTTAAGGACTTTGAAGTCCGGTTTGGCTTTGAAGATAATTACAATCGAATTTTCCCAAATCGTTGAAGGTGTTTTATTATCGCTTACTGGGAACACATTAATTTGTGTGTCTGTAGCTTTTATGTTAATGAGCTGGGTTCGTTGGTCTGTCTACAAGAAGGGCTATTGTGCTCTACTTTTTACATATGTACTCTAACTCTGCACTTGCCTCGCATAATGATGCCATATATCACATTCTGTAGAACAACGTTACAAGAGGACACAAATGCTTGCAACCCTAGCATAGCTATGTGAGGTACATTGCTAATGCATTTTAACAATATCATGCTAGATTAGCCTATTAGCTTAACAATACCCCAAAATGATTAAATTTACAGCTCGCACGTCTGTAGCTAACTGGCAGTTTTAAGATGTGTAGCGACGCCTGTTTTTTTCACAAAGTGCTGGGCGTGTACATGGATACGGCTCATTTCAGAGATTAAAAGTATTTTCCTTCATGACGTCATAAAAAGACACGTTGTGTGCCCTTACAGGGAGATGAAGCGTGAGAGTGAGCGTGCTGAGCTCTGGCGAGGCCTGGAGGAGCACCAGGAGCGCTGGCTGCAGATGCTGACTGAGGCCGCCCGCAATCAGCGCAACCTCCAGGAGCGAGGCGCGAGAGGGGACCCGCCGCCTCCCTTGTCCCCGCAGGCAGCCCGCGCCGACAAGGCCGAGGCCCAGGCCAGCAGGGGCGGCCCAGGAGAGAGCGCCACCTAGGCAGACGTGACGGCGATGCTTCAAACAGAAGAAGGTATAGTGGACCCTGTTTATGTCGACAACTCATCTGTGTGGACCAACTCATCAATTCCAGATCCACCGTGTTCTTTTTATTACGAAAAAGTGTGCGCTTAAGTCGACATTGTCACATTTGGTTGACCGATTTTAACAACATAAAATTTGAGAACCAAAGGGGTCATTTCTATGGAAGATGTTTGTGTCGAAATATGTTGTAGTATTTGTTTAGCGCTAAGCTTACCTGTCAACCTTGTTTTTTCCCTTGTTTCCCAGTCTCTTCTCAGTCCAGTTTTTTTTTTGCCTTCCATAAAAAAAATGTATCTCCAGTGCTGCCGCAACTACAGCTCAAATATAGTTGGTAAACATCAACGTAACAATGGTGACAGGGAGCCTGGCGAGTCACATGTTACGTGATTAAATCAAATCAACAATGTGAGAGAGGTAGATGTTTAATAGATGACAGAGAAGGCATTTCAGCCAAACATCCAAACTTTGTGTTAATATCTCGACAAATAGGAGACTTATTATCCGTACCTCAAGTTTTTTGAAAAGCCAGGTCCCACACCCTCATGCTTTTTGTAAGATTTGTAACACCGAGGAAGAATTGACATGAGCCAGCATGAAAAATGTTTCAAGCATAAGCGAAGCCCAGAATTTTGTTTTTCTTTTCATTTCCACTGTATAACAGAGACCTCCAAAGGCAGCGTTAAATTTGGACTCCTAAACTTAATTCATGTGCTGCAATGATTAGTGAACCTTCCTTGTATGGCAGAAGACCTGAGTTTCATTCCGAAGTCAGGGCATGTTAAACATGATTTTGTTTTTAGTGATTTAGCAGCGTTTTTTTGCTGAAAATTAAAATATTTTTTTTCTCCCAAATTTTGAAATATAAATGTTGACAGGTATGGCGCTGAGCAGCGTGAATATTCCAATGGATTGCTACAATGCATTAAAACGTACACTCGGTAACTTCAGTGCAAAGTAAAATGAAAGCATGGCAGTTTTATCTTGAATCCTACCACAGCAACTTACAACGTGCACATTTGTATTTATTTATTTATTTATTTTAGATTGTTTGCTACTGGAAGAAAGATTTGCGCTGTGTATGAAAGCTTTGTTGTAATTATAGTCAAGACATACAAAAAAATTACTGCAGCAGCTCTGTTGGATATGGGTACAAAAATCATGAAAACAGAAAAAAAAATATGCACAAACCATGTCAACAACATGCCGTGGATGCAAAAATAATTGATCATCACCCATTCTCTTTTTGTCTCTGGCCAAAGTCACAAGTATATGTGCGAGCAATGGCTAGTTTATGTTTTGATTATGTCGACAAACGCTTATGTCGACGTCAGTCAGCCAGTCCGAGGGGCTTCGACATGAGTGGGTTCCACTGTACAAAACGAATCGATATTTTAGTGTTAGTGTTTCTTTTTCACGTTGTCTTAAAAAGTACTTTATAATGATTGTTTTTGTATTCTGAGAAAATAAAACCTGATACTGAAACTTTATTTTCTATTCCATGAGGAAATGTAATTTCATTTGACAACACGGATCAGTTTTGAACGTGTTATTGTGTGCGTGCGCGCGTGTGTTAGTGTGTGTGAGACAGCGTTTACATGAGAATGTATCGTCAAACTCATTGATTGTTAATGAACTACCTTTCAACCAAACCGGTCAAATGTTTGGAATCCAAGTGTCGAGAAATGTATTTAACATGTCACAGTTTATACAGACACATGCAATTTATGTTTGGCTTGCCTTTTTAATTGGCTCATTTTTATTTTTTTGGACCTACTTTACTATTTAGAAAATAAATGTTCATCGCTCCCTGGTGGCTCTCTGCTGATTCCTTAAACTCCTCCCCAAAAACTATTATGTAAATTCAGGCCAAACAAACTAACTCAAACTTTTTTTGTGATTGTTTGCATCACGATTCGATTGTATTCCTGAACAGCAACTGTGTGTGTGGTTGTGTGTGTAGTCACATCCATCCCGCTCCTTCATGCCCCCATGTGGCGACTTTTATCACAAAGAAGTGTGGATTGAGTGGGGGATGTCACCATAGAGGCAGGAAAGAAAAGACATAGATGTAGACATGCTTGAATGGCAATAAGTCAGTCCGTCAGCACGGTGTGAGTGTCGTTCCAAATGCATTCTAACGTAGCAATTTCACTCAACTCTTAGATTTGCACTGTCCTGATGCCTGACCAGTCTGTGGTTGCTGTCTTCTTCCAGATGAAAAACTTGTTTTAATGACAATAAGAGATATTCTCAGAGAAAGCTGATGTATATTTTGGGTGGGTGTTTTTAATTTGAATGTAGAAAGGATTACTGTAAGTAACTGGGGGGGTGGGACATCAACTATGTGCTAAAAATGAAACTTCACATTGTTAAAACAACTCTTGAGTCTGAGCTTTTTTGTGTCATCTTTTTGTCTCTTATTGTCTCATTTTCTTCTTTGTAAGTTTTTACTAAATAAGACAGAATGTCCACAAATATAGGACTTAGGATTTACAATATATGGAGTAGAAAAGATTGAATATCAAGAGTATGTAAACATCCCGCTTTGTTTCCTGCCGGACGACCTCATCGACATGTTTTGTAATCAAGCAGAGACGCAGCGAAAACACAAAATCAAAAAGTAAAAAACACCCGAATATCAAATAAAATCTCATCTTATCAATTCTCTGGCCCCTTTCCATCACACATGCTCACACTGCGAGAATAAAAACAAACCCCCACTTTGCTTTGAACCAAAACCACTTTGACACAGTGCCTCTGATAGGGTTTTTCAACTGGCGGCTTTGGGGCCAAATCCACTCCCGAGTTCAGTTAATAACTTCAGCAATAAAACTTTCTGCACCAAATTTCTATAATCCTAGTGTGATCCTGTACTATAGAGGAACTCTAAGCACTGTAAACACATTGGCAGATCCTTGCATGGACATTTTAACCTTGCTAGCAAACGTAGAACACTCAGGTCATAACTTGTGATTTACATAACTGGGATGTTCCCCAAAGCACTCATTTAAGTCCTTTCTTTTTTAACAGTTTCACATTTTTCTTCCTAATGTGATTGATGTCAGGGGTGTTTAATCTTTTTTTTACCTTGGGGTGTGAGGCCCACTCAAACAGTAACATTGAATTAGTAATCTTACTCCTGATTTAAATTATATTTAATAATTAGATCTAACTTACTTACAGTTTACACTCTTGTCAAATATAGTGAAACCATGTATTAATCTCATAGATTATTATTATTATTGTTAGATTATATTAGACTATTCTTATATACATATAATTAAAAAAATAAATATTTATCAAATACACTGTATAAGAAGAGACTCATACATCCACCCATCCATTTTCTATAACTAATATACAGACAATTATGTTTTATGCTAAAATAAACTAAAACAATGAATAATTTTTTTAAATTATCAATTAAATTAAAGTGCAATGTTCTCCCCGTGACTGCGTGGGTTCCCTCCTGGTACTCCGGCTTCCTCCCACCTCCAAAGACTTGCACCTGGGGATAGGTGGATTGGCAACACTAAATTGGCCCAAGCGTGTGAATGTTGTCTGTCTATCTGTGTTGGCCCTGTGATGAGGTGGCGGTTTGTCCAGGGTGTACACCGCCTACCGCCCGAATTCAGCTGAGAAAGGCTCCAGCAGCTCCCCCGCGATTCTGAAAAAGACAAGCGGTAGAAAATGGATGGATGGATGAAAATATAGCTTCACAACTTTAATCATAATTTTTGCGCTTAAGAAACTTCTCTATGGCTTTCGCTCCCGTTTTTGAAATTGTCATTACTGCCACAAGTGGTGAAAAAGTGTATAACTACAGAGTACTGCTGCAGCCCATACGGACTAAAGCTAGGAAATATATTTTTGGTGGCCCCCATATGGTTATGAAACACTGATTTATGTAATTAAAGTGTTGATGTAGCTTGTTTACTTTAGATGCAGTCAGTCGTCAGTGTTATGTTCGGGTCACATTGCTGCGACTGGTGGTGTTACGATGCAGAAAAGGACATGAAGAAGCAAGAGCAGCGTGCAGGTAAGATTCCTTTTGTTCCATATAAGCTGCAAAAACATGAAAATCGTGTTGTTCGGAGGCGCGCAGGGATCCAAACAGCAAAACTTAGTTTAGTACGGTGAGGTAAAATAAAACAAGCAGTAGCATACAGCTAAACAAGCAAGCAACCGCTGCCAACAGCAAACGGAGGAATGGTTCTCTCAGCAAGAAAGCGAACGCTCCTGACGCGTAGCGCGTACATTGATCCAGCAACCAAAAACAGAGTGACACCGGGGATTATTTACTGAAAACCAGTAACTAGTAACAGTTACTAGTTACTTTATTTAAAAAGTAACGTAGTTACTTACACCAAAAAGTTATGCGTTATTGTGAAAAGTACCTACCGTATTTTTCGGATTATAAGTCGCTCCGGAGTATACGTCGCACCGGCCGAAAATGCTTAATAAAGAAGGAAAAAAACATATATACGTCGCACTGGAGTATGGGTCGCATTTTGGGGGGAAATGTATTTGATAAAATCCAACTCCAAGCATAGACATTTGAAAGACAATTTAAAATAAATAAAGAATAGTGAACAACTGGCTGAATAAATGTACGTTATATGACGCATAAATAACCAACTGAGAAGGTGCCTGGTATGTTAACGTAACATATTATATGGTAAACTAACTATAACATATAGAACATGCTACACTTTTACCAAACAATCTGTCACTCCTAATCGATAAATCCGATGAAACCTTTTTCCTCGATGTCGCTTCTAAACCACTCTGCCAACTCCAAAAGGTATGCGCTGCTTCCTCTTGTCATTTTCCGCTGCATATTTCACTACGTCCAGCTTGTAATCTGCAGTACATGATTTCTTTTTTGGTACAATTTTTGTTCAGCCCTTCTCAATTTTTACAAGGTACCACCAACGATGAAATTATCCATTTTAATAGCTACGGCAGTAGCATATAGCATATGGCAGTTAGCATTCCATGACCCACAATGCACTTCTGCCATGACCCTCCTCCCTCCAAATTCTTATTGGTTGATGTGTATGTGACGATTGCTAACATTTTTTTTGTCACTTCCGCGAATGAGACAAATAATATTATTTGATATTTTACGGTAATGTGTTAATAATTCCACATATAAGTCGCTCCGGAGTATATGTCACAGCCCTGGCCAAACTATGAAAAATCTGCGACTTATAGTCCGAAAAATACGGTATTTAGTTACTTTTATTTTTATTTTTGAAAGCTCGTATTAATGCCCTTTCAGCCTTAATTTTAGTACTGTTATTGCACTGGAGAATAATACAATCTGTTGATCAACTTGGCATGCATTTGCATCACTGATCTCTACTAAGCAATGTGGTCTACAACAAAAGACATGATTCAAAGGGGCAATTTATTTCAGGCCAGAACAAATTGACAAAACTATATTAAATAACTGCAACATAACATACATAAGTAACAAACAGCATAATAACATGTCACAACATGGACAAAATAGCTGTAAGCTTGGCTTTACCCAAGGAAGGTACACATGACACACACGAAGGCTAACAAGGCAAATCCCACCTAGTACCAACCTCGTCACGTCCGTTGTGTCCTGAGCAAGACACTTCACCCTTGCTCCTGATGGGTGCTGGTTGGCGCCTTGCATGGCAGCTCCCTCCATCAGTGTGTGAATGGGTAAATGTGGAAGTAGTGTCAAAGCGCTTTGAGTACCCTGAAGGTAGAAAAGCGCTATACAAGTACAACCCATTTATTTATATTTATTTATTTTTTTTCACTCAAGGAATTGTGAAATAAAATCATGTCTTCAGGAGATCAACACTGTACTGAAGCCCAGAACACTACGCATTTCCCCATTTGTAGTTTAGAGAAAAGGAAATATTGGCCTGGTCCACTAGGATCCCTCTTTATGTTTGTGAACTTTATAGTCTATACATTTAGAGTGATGTGATAATCAAACACTCTACAAGTCTAGAATGAAAGTATATAAGAGAATTGAAAGCGTGTGTACCTTCAGTGCTGAATGATGAACAGAGGCAGAGTTTGGAGTGTTTTCTTGAGCTTGCTTTCCATGTGTATGTACTCACAATGTTTTCCCTGCCATTTGTTGTTTGACGCCGGTATCATGCAAATTAGCTGCCTGAAAGTGGGTGACTCCACTGTAGAAATAGCCTGCATGTCTTCTAGCACATACGCTGCAATGTTGTCCTGGCTACCTGTCCCTCCGTTAAAATCCATAGATAGTGGTGGAGGGGAAGTGGCATCGGAGTCTGTGTCTCTATTTACTAGCTTCGTCGAAGAATGTTGCTTTTGTACATTTGTAGCTGTTTCAGCAGATTTAAATTCCTGTTTTGGACAGTAGATATTGGATCTTTGATCCAGGATACAACTTAGATTCAACTAAAATATTATTTTCTTTGTATTCAACAAAAGAAAAGTAGTGAGAATATCTCCATGTAAAGAAACTCTGCTTCGGCTCCGCAATGATGTCTTTTTAGTAAACACAGACACCTCCCCTCCTCTCCCCACCCCGGCCCCACACCCAGACCCACACAGAGCACGCCTCTTCTCTTCCTCGTGACATAGAAAAAATCAGAAGGATGACACTGTGGCTCTCCAATAAAACACTCAGATCTTCTGTTTCTAACCAATACTACATAAAAAATAGTAGTGACGGTAACTGAGTTACTGAATGTAAAAAATAATCAATCAATCAATCAATCAATGTTTACTTATATAGCCCTAAATCACTAGTGTCTCAAAGGGCTGCACAAACCACTACGACATCCTCGGTAGGCCCACATAAGGGCAAGGAAAACTCACACCCAGTGGGACATCGGTGACAATAATGACCCAGTGGGACGTCGGTGACAATGATGACTATGAAAACCTTGGAGAGGAGGAAAGCAATGGATGTCGAGCGGGTCTAACATAATACTGTGAAAGTTCAATCCATAATGGATCCAACACAGTCGCGAGAGTCCAGTCCAAAGCGGATCCAACACAGCAGTGAGAGTCCCGTTCACAGCGGAGCCAGCAGGAAACCATCCCAAGCGGAGGCGGATCAGCAGCGCAGAGATGTCCCCAGCCGATACACAGGCAAGCAGTACATGGCCACCGGATCGGACCGGACCCCCTCCACAAGGGAGAGTGGGACATAGGAGAAAAAGAAAAGAAACGGCAGATCAACTGGTCTAAAAAGGGAGTCTATTTAAAGGCTAGAGTATACAAATGAGCTTTAAGGTGAGACTTAAATGCTTCTACTGTGGTGTCATCTCGAACTGTTACCGGGAGGGCATTCCAGAGTACTGGAGCCCGAAATGAAAAAGCTCTATAGCCCGCAGACTTTTTTTGGGCTTTGGGAATCACTAATAAGCCGGAGTCCTTTGAACGCAGATTTCTTGCCGGGACATATGGTACAATACAATCGGCAAGATAGGATGGAGCTAGACCGTGTAGTATTTTATACGTAATTAGTAAAACCTTAAAGTCACATCTTAAGTGCACAGGAAGCCAGTGCAGGTGAGCCAGTACAGGCGTAATATGATCAAACTTTCTTGTTCTTGTCAAAAGTCTAGCAGCCACATTTTGTACCAACTGTAATCTTTTAATGCTAGACATGGGGAGACCCGAAAATAATACGTTACAGTAATCGAGACGAGACGTAACAAACGCATGGATAATGATCTCGGCGTCTTTAGTGGACAAAATCGAGCGAATTTTAGCGATATTACGGAGATGAAAGAAGGCCTTTTTTGTAACGCTTTTAATGTGTGCCTCAAAGGAGAGAGTTGGGTCGAAGATAATACCCAGATTCTTTACCGTGTCGCCTTGTTTAATTGTTTGGTTGTCAAATGTTAGAGTTGTATTATTAAATAGAGGTCGGTGTCTAGCAGGACCGATAATCAGCATTTCCGTTTTTTTGGCGTTGAGTTGCAAAAAGTTAGCGGACATCCATTGTTTAATTTCATTAAGACACGCCTCCAGCTGACTACAATCCGGCGTGTTGGTCAGATTTAGGGGCATGTAGAGTTGGGTGTCATCAGCATAACAGTGAAAGCTAACACCGTATTTGCGTATGATGTCACCTAGCGGCAGCATGTAGATGCTGAAGAGTGCAGGGCCAAGGACCGAACCCTGGGGAACTCCACACGTTACCTTAACGTAGTCCGAGGTCACATTGTTATGGGAGACACACTGCATCCTATCAGTAAGATAAGAGTTAAACCAAGACAGGGCTATGTCTGACATACCAATTCGTGTTTTGATACGTTCTAATAAAATATTATGATCGACAGTTTCGAAAGCAGCGCTAAGATCGAGGAGCAGCAACATAGATGACGCATCAGAATCCATCGTTAGCAATAGATCATTAGTCATTTTTGCGAGGGCTGTCTCCGTGGAGTGATTTGCCCTGAAACCGGATTGAAAGGTTTCACATAGATTGTTAGACGCTAAGTGTTCATTTAACTGCTCCGCAACAATTTTTTCGAGGATTTTTGAAATAAAGGGAAGGTGAGACACCGGTCGGTAGTTTACCATGAGGTCAGGATCGAGGTTAGGTCTTTTAAGAAGAGGATGAATAACCGCTTTTTTGAATGCTAGGGGAACAGTGCCCGAGGAAAGTGATACGTTTATAATATTTAGCACTGATGGACCTAATAATACAAAGAGCTCCTTGATCAGTTTCCCAGGAAGAGGGTCAAGTAAACATGTTGTCTGTTTTATTCCATTTACACGTTGTAACAATTCCTCTAATGTTATTTCCTCAAAACGAGAGAAACTATTTTGGAGGGCATATCCGCCGTATATACAATCGTATCAGTGTTAATAGAACCCCGTTGTAGCTGGGACGCAATGTCTTTAATCTCCTTTCTAATGACTTCAATTTTCTTACTAAAGAATTGCATAAAGTCATCAGCTGAGTGGGTGGAGCTAATAGAAGGGGTCCCTTGTTGGGTTAGCGATGCTACCATACTAAAAAAAAATTTAGGATCGTTTTTATTACGGTGGATGAGATTTGAGTAATATTTAGCTTTAGCTAAGGTAAGCATGAGTTATTAAACCATCCCTCCATGCTTGATGGTGCACCTCAAGTTTAGTCGTGCGCCATTTGCGTTCCAGCTTTCTACATAATAATTTCTGAGCTCTAGTTTCTTCTGTAAACCACGGGGTACGCTTTTTTGGAGCCTTTTTTAACTTTAGCGGTGCTATGTTATCAATGGTTTCGCGCAGGGTGTCGTTAAAGTTGTTAGTGAGGTTATCAATAGAGCCCACATATTTTGGGAATGGTGCCATTACCGAGGGCAGTAGGTCAGCAAGAGTTGTCGTTGTGGCCGTATTAATGTTGCGGCTGCTATAGCAGTTACTATTATTATTAGTTTGACGAACATGTGTCTGAACCTCGAATTTTATAAGGTAATGATCGGACAATACTTTAGTATACGGGAGTATCGTAACTTTGGAAACGGTGATACCCCTGACAAGCACTAGGTCTATCGTATTACCGTTGCGATGCGTGGGTTCATTTATTATTTGTGTGAGACCACAGCTATCAATTATAGTCTGGAGCGCTACGCACGGTGGGTCCGATGGGGTATTCATATTGATATTAAAGTCCCCCATTATGATTATGTTATTGGCGTGTGTCACCAGATCAGCAACGAACTCTGAGAATTCATTGATAAAGTCCGAATAGGGCCCTGGGGGGCGGTAGATAACAGCCAGGTGTAGAGGCAGCGGTGTGACAGACCTCATAGTAAGCACCTCAAACAATTTATATTTATTATTCATGTTAGGACTAAGGTTAAAGTTTTCGTTGTATATTAGTGCGACCCCCCCCCCCCCCCCCCCCCCCTTTTAAGAGGACGGGCAATATGCGCATGTGTAAAGTTAGGAGGACATGCCTCATTTAGCGCAAAAAAGTCGTTTGGTTTAAGCCAGGTTTCGCTGAGACCGATGACGTTAAGATTGTTGTGTCTGATGATATCATTAACTAACAACGTTTTGGGAGACAATGATCTTATGTTTAAAAAACCTATATTACAGGTAGTGGGCTGTTTTAGGGAATTGTTGATCAAATTATCCGTAGTAGCAATATTAATAATGTTGTGTTTATTATGCCCAGTGCATTTAGTATAATTACGACCATATCTAGGAATTGATACGACGGGAATTTTCCGATTGTTTGATTGTTGCCTTGATAAACTGCACGCATCATGGTTAGCCACCTCAGTAGAACACATGTTCCGATTGTTTGTTTGTTGCTTTGATAAACTGCACTCATCATAGTTTGCCACCTCGGTAGAACACATGTCCAACTCTGAAACAATCAAAGCAGAAAAAACTTGTTCTAATTGAACTGACTCCTTACCCAGACCAGTAGTCTTGCATCTTCCATTTAAGTCCGGCTTCAGGATGGAGGGAAGTGGTGTTCTGTGGGGATTAGCCTTCTGCTTTGTTTTTAGCCCCGCTCGACATCCGAGTTTCCGATCACACCGCTGGCGTCTGCTCCGTAGACGGCCCCCGCTGCTACTATACTCCGCTGCTTCACAGGCCGCTGGATGTAGCCGCCGAACTATTCCCGTGCTAGTTAGCAGGTCTAGCAAGCACGCGTCTATCAGTCCAAAACGGCCCGATATGTCCACATCCAGAAGTGTCTGGCAGTCGTTCGTGATCACGGAGTGACCACGATGTGAGCCAGCCATGAAGTTTGCAGAATTGTCCGGTATTTCTGCCAAATGTTCCATCTTTAGCAAGAGCTCCGCGATGTTGCAGCCCGTCCGGGCGCCGCCATCGGTCTTTTTGGTATTAGACTACTAGTTACCGCCAAAAATAACGGCGTTACAGTAACGCGTTACTTTGCCACGCATAAGTCCCAACACTGTATGTAAGGAAATGATTAGCAGCGACCGCAGGTGCAAACACCAATCACCAAACAGGAACAGGTGTGTAAGAAACACAGCGTTTGGCAACCAAAAGTGAACAAAGGGCAGAGCGCTGAGAACGGAAACACTTAACTCCAAAAAATAACAGAAACTCTAAACGAGACATGACCCAGACATTTGATCATGACTGTCATTTGTTTAACTTCTTTGGTTATATAGTTTTCAATAATAGTATGTTTCGGTAGAGTTCTTTTATCTGTTAAGATCCAAATAACACACGCTAAACAGCGTGTGCAAACTATTAGTGGCCATGTTGTGTGTAATCTATTTGGCTGTGTGTACAATTGATAACTGGTGCAGACCGCCTTGTTTAAATGAGATTTTTTCGTATACTACGCTTTCATCATGGAAACACTCATTTACTGCACATTAATGTCATCGTGCTCCCACCTGTGGCGTTCTTGTCTAGGCATTTTAGAAGCAGTCCTGCAGTGTGATACAACAAAACCCAATTTTTAGCGCGCTGAAAGTACGCCAGTGTAAGACGCTGGTAATAACTTAGAGTGTGCGCTGGAACGTTCCAGACGCAAGAAAATGCAAATATGTTGATAATATTTCCTATGTCTGAAAAAACAAATGTCATTAAAAAAAAGCCAACAGACACCAAAACGCATCAATTTAATTTGTTTTAATCAGCCCCTTAAGTCAGCCGACCATCCATCTTCTTTTGCTTATCCGAGGTCGGGTCGCGGGGGCAGCAGCCTAAGCAGGGAAGCCCAGACTTCCCTCTCCCCACCCATTTCGTTCAGCTCCTCCTCGGAGATCCTGAGGCGTTTCCACTCCAGCCAGGAGACATGTCTTCCCAACATGTCCTGGGTTTCCCCCGTGGCCTCCTACCGGTCGGATGTGTCCTAAACACCTCCCTAGGGAGGCGTTCAGGTGGCATCCTGACCAGATGCCCGAACCACCTCATCTGGCTACTCTAGATGTGGAGGAGCTGCTGTTGGTGTGTAAGCACAAACAACAGACTGGACCTGTACCCCACCTGAAGGCGGAGGGAAGCTACCCTCTCGTCCACCTGTTGAACTCCAACGTGCAGGGAGGCAAAAATAATTGCCTCCCCAGCCCCTCGCCTCTCGCTGCGTGCAACCTAGAGTGGAAGAGAGTTCAGCCCCTCTCGAGAGAACTAGTTCCAGAGTCCTTGCTGTGCGTCAAAGTGAGTCCGACTATATCTTGGCAGAACTTCTCCACTTCGCGCACTAGCTCAGGCACCTTCCCCCCCAGCGAGGTGACGTTCCACGTCCCTCTTCATTATGTAGTTGAATAGCCCTGATGTAGATCCTTAAACACAGTATTGGAAGGAAAATGCACATCGGTGCCATCCCCTCCCTGAGCGTGACCAACAGACCTGACATCAGACACACATTTTGACCCTTGCAAATGCTTGTACACTTGGCTGCTCTCCAGAAGTGCATTTTGTTGAGTTTTGATCATTTCAGTTGTGACTTCACTTGGTGAAACCCGTTCAATGTTTCTGTATTGAGATGCCCGTGTACGCTACACTGGCGTGCCGTACAAATGTTTCATGACGTGGACCTCCAAAACAGTCCTTGCGCTTATGTCCAGGCAGTTTGTTCAGGCAGACTCGTGTAATGCAGTTTTTAGTTACAGCTGCACCAACACTCCCCTTAATGACCATTGTCAGCTCATTTTGAAGCTAACAGCTAAATAGAGTTGTGATTGCTCAGAGGTGATTTCACATCACCACCCCGAAGAAGAGCTATTAAAACTATCATGCATACAATACACATATTTATATCTATATATATATATATATATATATATATATATGTATATGTATATATATATATTTATATATATATATATATATAGATATATAGATGTATATATACATACAGACACACACATATATGTGTGTGTATATATATGTACTGTATATATATATATGTATGTATGTATGTATGTATATATATATATATATATATATATATATATATATATAGATATATAGATATATCTATATATATATATATATATATGTATTAGGGCTGCAAATCTTTGGGTGTCCCACGATTCGATTCAATATCGATTCTTGGGGTCACGATTCGATTCAAAATCGATTTTTTTTCAATTCAACACCATTCTCGATTCAAAAATGATTTTTTCCCGATTTAAAAGGATTCTCTATTCATTCAATACGTAGGATTTCAGCAGGTTCTACCCCAGTCTGCTGACATGCAAGCAGAGTAGTGGATTTTTGTAAAAAGCTTTTATAATTGTAAAGGAAAATGTTTTATCAACTGATTGCAATAATGTAAATTTGTTTTAACTATTAAACGAACCAAAACAATTACTTATTTTATCTTTGTGAAAACATAGGACACAGTGTGTTGTCAAGCTTATGAGATGCGATGCAAGTGTAAGCCACTGTGACACTATTGTTCTTTTTTACATTTTTTTTTTATACATTTCTAATGATAATATCAATGAGGGATTTTTAATCACTGCTATGCTGACATTATAACTAATTTTGATACTGTTGCTGATATTAATTTTTGTTTCACTACTTTTGGTTTGTTCTCTGTCGTGTTTGTGTCTCCTCTCAATTGCTCTGTTTATTGCAGTTCTGAGTGTTGCTGGGTCAGGTTTGGTTTTGGAATTGGATTGCATTGTTATGGTATTGCTGTGTATTGTTTTGTTGGATTGATCAAAAAAAAAATATATATATATATATATATAAATCGATTTTAAAAAAATGAGAATCAATCAATTCTAAATCGCACAACGTGAGAATCACGATTCTAATTCGAATCGATTTTTTTCCCACACCCCTAATATATATATATATATATATATATATATATATATATATATATATATATATATATATATATATATATATATATATATATATATATATATATATGTATATATATGTATATATATACATATATATGTATATGTATATATACATACACACATATATGTATATATATACATATATATATATATATGTATATATATATACATATATATGTATGTATATATACATATATATATATATACATATATATGTATATTTATATATACATACACACATATATGTATATATATATATATATATATATATATACATATACACACACACATATATATGTATACATACATATATTTGTATATATATATATACGTATATATGATAGAAAGACGGATGTATTCATCCATCCATCCATTTCACTACCGCTTGTCCCTTTTGGGTTCGCGGGGGGCGCTGGTGCATATGTGTATGTATATATATATATATATATATATATATATATATATATATATATATATATATATATATATATATATATATATATATATATATATGTGTGTGTGTATATATATATATATATATAAATATATATATATATATATATATATATATATATATATATATAATATACAGAATATATACATAGTGACAATGCACTGATTTGGGCTTTAATCCTGTTTGGCAGCTTAGTCACGCAGTAAGTATTTTTTGTTTGGGGATCAAATACTTATTTCAGTCAAATCCTAATGAATTAATAACCTTTAATGTTTGTGTTACATTCTGTCTTCATGGTCAAATAAATGCAGTGCAATAGCAGCGGGAGATGTTGGGGTTAAGAAAACACGTACAGTACTGTACAGACAACTATCAGTATTTTCCAGGGAGGGAATCTCCATGATTGTTCTGCCTGGGGGTCTCTCTCGTGCAGAGTTAAAATGGTAATTACTATGATGTCAGAGTGTCCGTCCGCCCTAATGACTTTCTTTAAAAAGAAAAAAAAAATAGACAACTTGGTTCCATTTCATTTTGTCGGGTGAGCAGAGACACACCAGCTGGGATCTTCAGATACAAAAAAGGTACAATGTTTTTATTCTATTTTGTTTAATAATTCAAGCACAAGGTCAAAGTAAATGTTGCTTGTTTTCTTATACTACTTCTTAATATGTTTGTTTGTTTTATAATGATCAAGTGTTTACTTGTTAACCTTTGCAATTATAGTATGAGTATTATTGTTGTACTTTAGTTTTGAACAGTGCAGTTTGACGATACAGTAACTTAAGTGACCTCCAGAGGACACTGTTTCACCCTGTAAAAGGTTCTGCAATCTGCACCTTCTTGTCAATTAAAATCATCTTGATTGAATTTTGACTGACTAATTAATTTTTCTCCCAGCATGCATCTGGCCCTCATCATGCTCGTCCTGCTGCTGCTGGGCCAAGGTTTCGCTGGGTCGACGACAGCCGTGACCACATCGATGGCTGCGCTCCACAGCTTCCGTGGCTGCGCGGTCCGCGAGTTCTCTTTTGTGGCCCAGAAACCCGGCTGCAGGGGTCTACGCGTCACCACAGAGGCCTGCTGGGGACGCTGTCACACCTGGGAGGTAATATTTGCACACAATTTAACTTGTCAGGGCATGTAAGTATGAAAAGTGCACTTTCTTGTGGTCGCCTCCTGCTGGTGGGAGGTTGTCATTGCGTTGCATTATTACATTTAATATTGTACCCCTCTCTCTCTTGCACAATACACAGAGGCCAGTGCCGGAGCCCCCCTACATTCACCGGCACCACCGAGTGTGCACGTACGCACTGACACGCTACGTTAGTGCGCGGCTGCCCGGCTGCCACCCCGGTGTCTCGCCTCTCTATCACTACCCGGTGGCCATACACTGTCACTGCGCCGCGTGCACCACCCTAGACACCGAGTGCGAGTCTTTCTGATCAGCTTGTACACAGCAATGTGTCATTAAAGTCATGCAACATAAATTTTTATGTGTGTGTGTGTGCGTGTGTATAAAGTAATATCAGATAATAATTATCAGATAATAAAATGCAAAGGCTAGTTTAGCCACAGTACATTATGTATACATACATCATCCATCCATTTTGTACCGCTTGTCCCTTTCGAGGTCGCAGGGGGTACTGTAGCCTATTTCAGCTGCATTTAGGCAGAAGGCGGTGTACACCATGGACAAGTCACCAACTCATCGCAGGGCCAACACAATAGACAGGAAACATTCACACACTAGGGCCAATTTAGAGTTGCCAATCAAGTTCTCCCCAGGTGCACATCATGGAACGTTTAAATGTACAAAAGTCAATAGGAAATGTTATTCAAATAAATATTTATTAAAAATATTAAATAGCCACACACATTTGGTTCAGCAAATATATAAGTAAAAATGTAAAAAAATATTTTTTCTAAGTCAGCTAGAAGTCAGTAAAAAAAAAATAGGCTCTGCTTCTTCCTGCTCTATTTTGGACATGTTGACATTACTGTACACCAAATTGTAAATATATGCATGCTTGCAATAAATTAATACAACACTAAAGTTAAAACAAAATTTAAATGTTTAAATGGCAGTTTAGAAAAACAAAAAACCTAACAAATATATTTCACAATAAGTCCACAATTTCAGAAGAAATTTCATAGAAAAACATTTGTTAAAAACATTGATCCCATAGACATTTCGCGCAAACATTTGCGTCCATCAATATATACAGTATTATTTCAAAACAAGTCAAATGTAGACAAATAAATATATATATATATTTACATTCTTTAATCTTCTGCTGGTGATTAGTGCTCATTGTTCATTTTTCATTGTATCACTGCTGAATCATTTTTTTGATTAAATACGTTTATGCAAAATTTTATTTGGTTCCTAAAAGTCAATGAGAACTCCACAGTGTTTGTTTTTCATCTTCCACATGAGAACATGTCTTCTTGGTAAGTAAAAAGACTAAACTCTGTTGTGAGTTCTCTCCTGGCCCTGGTCCCGGTCCTGGTCCCAGTTGATGTGCCTCAGTGTCGTGAGCTGCGGCACATGTCGCAGCGACACGCCTTAGCTGTCAGGATCTCCAGCTCATCGTGGTGACGTCCTCCCGGGCACTCCAAGCGAACTTTGACCTGCAGATCCAGCCAGAGGTGGGTGTAAGTAGAACATGACCCCAACTATCCCACCATTTGCTCAGCCCCTCACCTTGGCCTCCCTGCTGATGGTGCAGCACTGTGACGTGGACGTGACGTTGTGGGTGAAGTTGGAGGCCACCAGCACCGAGTACCTGGACGGGAAGGCGCTGGACTCGCAGTAACCGACGCAGGCGTGAACCAGGTGGGTTCCTCTGCATGTTCCTCGACGGTCACTGCGGATGGTCACGTTGAAGGCTGGTTGAGGACACTTCATTAGGTACAACAAGGTCACCAAACCCAACAAGTGCTTACTTACGATAGAGGTGACACCCCGGGGTGAGCGTGAGGTCCTCGCTGCTCCGCCCGGCAGGAGAGAAGATCAGCAGTAGCGACATCACTGGCAGCGCCAGAAAGTAAAGCGACTGCCACATCTTCAGAAAAAAGGCGAGTGTTGAACACATTCGCCCAACACGTGTCCTAACACACACGTGTGTAAACACTCAAGTCAGGAGCTGTGACCTTTACCCCCTAAAATGGCACCTCTTTTTTTCACATCCGTTTTCCTGGGGAACCAGCATTTAACATTTTAATACTCTGTGTGTGTATGCGTGTGTGTGTGTGAGAGGCCTAATTAACACTGTGCCAGCTGGCTGGCTAGATGAAATGGGGGGTGGGGGGTATACCCCACTCCACCCCAATGAGGGGATTCCACCTCTGAGAAAAGTGGCGTGCTAGTTCCACTCTCAGAAGACCATGTTCATCGTGTTGTTATGCCACAATCTAACAAATATTATACTTTATTACTTGTTTTTTTCACAATATCATGCAGTAAATCAAGAATATATATACAGTATATGTATATGTATATATATATATATATATATATATATATATATATATATATATGCATACATATACAGTATATATATAGATAATGTGTGTATATATGTATATATATAATATATGTGTATATATATATATGTATAGATATATACATCTATACACATATATATTTATGTATATATATGTACATTTACATATGTGTGTGTATATGTATGTATATATGTATATATATATACATATATACATAGAAAGATATATATATATACACAGATATGTATACATATATATACTGTACATACATACACACACATACACCACATATAAGCTTACATACATACAGTATATATATATCTATATACTGTACATATATATACATGTGTATATATACATTCATATGGTACAGTATATATATTTATATGTATTTTAAAACATTTTTTACAATAAAATAATAACTATATTTAGTGTGTTGGACATGCTTGTTTTGATTTTCCCTTGTAAAAATCCAAATTACTGTACATATTTCAAGTACTGAAAATATACGTTTAAAAAACAAAATATTTTCCTATAAAAATGACACATCTATAAATGGCACCTGTTGTATAAAATGTTAATATGTACAAGTGGGAGAAAATGAATGGCTGGATGTATATATTTTTAAATAAACAAAAACAATTATGTAATATCAATTGATTAATATCTAGTAAGTATTAGATCATTCAAACTTACAAAACATATTAGGAAATATGTTGAATTTCAATGTATTTTTTAAAAATACACTCATTTCTAGATATATATTAAAAAATTGCAAGTGCATGTGACAATATTAATTTTTCAAAATGCTTCTGAGGGACATATCATCGAAACCACCACTTAAAGCTTTTAGATAAAAATGTTTCACGCAACGTACAATATCAATGACCCAATGTTCACAAATTAAAGCAACAAATTGTGCTAGCTCATTTTTAAGTTCAGCTTTAAAATTATATACATATTTATCTTGTTGTTGGAATAAGTTTGTGTCATGCATGTGTCTTACCTGAAACATTTGGAGCACAACTTCCAGAGCCCAGCCAGCTGAGTGCAGTACAGGTGTGTTTGTGTGGTGTGTGTGTGTGTGTGTTAGCGTATGTTTGTGTGTGTATGTGTGTGTTAAGGCAGCAGGTAGAAGCAAGGCCACTTATAGCTGAAAACACACCCACAATTACAATTACACCTCTTTTTTATGCATACCCCTCCTTTTCTCTCCCCCTTGCTGCTAACAAAATAATGAAAATGTCCTTAAATGTCTGTCGGTGTGTCTCCTGCAGTTTGTTAGCATGTGTGCACGGTGGACATCCTTTCACGTGCTCTTTATAGCCGGGGAGGGGGACCGCTGTGACACAGAGGAAAACGAGATAGCTTTTCCATCAATGCATTGCCACCACAGTCACGCGTAATAGAATGATAGCATGCATCAAGTGCCACCCCCCCCCCCCCCCCCCCCCCCCACACACACACACACACACACACACACACACACACACAATTTCTGTGTGCATTTTGGAACATGTCTTAGAGCAGGGTCTCAAACTCAATTTACCTGGGGGCCACTGGATGCAGAAACTGGGTGAGGCTGGGCCGCAAGAAAAGATTTCTTAAAAAGTCTAACATGCACTTTTTAATGAATTCACCTTCTATGAATGGCTGTCCTGTCCTAGCAACATACTTGCCAACCCTCACGATTTTTCCGGGAGACTCCTGAATATCAGTGCACCTCCCGACAATCTACCGGTTCAACCATTTTCCAGAATTTGTCCCAATTTTCACCTGGCCGACATTATTGAGGGCTGCCGTGACTGCAGTAGAGTGCACTGCAAACCATTTTTGGTTGGAAAAAAAGAGATAAAGAAGTAAAATACAGCACTATGTCATCAGTTTCTGATTTATTAAATTGTATAACAGTGCAAAATATTGCTCATTTGTAGTAGTCTTTCTTGAACTATTTGGAAAAAAAGATATAAAAATAACTAAAAAACTTGTTGAAAAATAAACAAGTAATTAAATTATAAATAAAGATTTCTATACATAGAAGTAATCACCAACTTAAAGTGCCCTCTTTGAGGATTGTAATAAAGATCCATCTGGATTCATGAACTTAATTCTTAAAATTTCTTCACAAAAAAAGAAATCTTTAACATCAATATTTATGTAACATGTGCACAAAAAATCTTGCTGTCAATACTGAATATTGCATTGTTGCATATATTTTCACAGTTTATGAACCTATATTCATATGTTGTTGAAGTTTTAATAAATATATTTATTGGGTATTTATGAATTGCTGATATTTTTTAAGAATATCTTTAGCAAATCTCATTTGTCCCTTGGCGTACCTTCACGTACTCCCAGGAGTTTGCGCACTCTCCGTGAGAGGAGTACTGTTCTACAGCTTGTCATCGCGCTATCCTTAACATCACATAACCAAAAAGACTGCTATGCATCGTATTATGTGAGACCTGTACAGAACAATGTCAGGGAATGCAAGACGTACTTGATCAACAGCCATACAGGTCACACTGAGGGTGGCCGTATAAACAACTTTAACACTGTTACAAATATGCGCAACACTTTGAACCCACACCAAACAAGAATGACAAACACATTTTGAGAGAACATCCGCACAACTTAAACAGAAGAGAACAAATACCCAGAACACTTCGCAGCCCTAACTCTCCCGGACTATTATATACACCACCTCAACCTACGCAAGTAGCGAGGGTGGGGTGTGGGGGGTTGGTGGTAGAGGGGGTGTGTATATTTTTGCCCGGAAGAGTTAGGGCTGCATGGGATTCTGGGTATTAGTTCTGTTGTGTTTATGTTGTATTATGGTGCGGATGTTCTCCTGAAATGTGTTTGTCATTCTTGTTTGGTATGGGTTCACAGTCCGGCACATATTTTTAACAGTGTTAAAGTTTTTTCATGGCCACCCTCAGTGTGACCTGTGTAGCTGTTGATGAAATATGTATTACTATAGCACATTTGCGTACTGCACAGCTAGAGGCAACATACTAACAGGCTAGCACGCTGTCTGTATAGGATGTAGAAGGCGCTATTTGGCAGTGACATTATGGCGTCCCGTGAATAATGTTGGATGTGAAAAATCGGCAGAGAATTCATAAGAATGGATGCCCTGAAAGTCAGGGGACTTCCGGGAAGGTTGGGAACGACACAGTCAAGCGCCGTTCATATTAAACTCGCGGGCCCCACCAACATTAAATTGTCATATCAAAATAACGTCTCGCGGGCCGCATGTTTGAGACCCCTGTCTTAGAGGTAGCCACTGTACCATTTTTCTTTACCATGTAAACAAGTTATGTGTCGTAACTTAGGCATCACTACTGTAGATCAAAGGTCAGTTAAGGTAATAAAACATAGTTATCATTAAAAAGCGAATTAAAAAACGAAGTCATAAAATATATTAAAACTAGAACATAAATGTGTAATTATATATAGCGTAATCACAAGGACCTCTATGTTGGCGCCAATAGTGCAGACTTAAACCTGTATATGGATTTTTTCAATAATAAAAATAACAATTATAAAATAGGACGTGCGATCACTAATGTTCACCATGATTGTGTTGTGGCGTTATTTAACGTTTACCGTGATAAATATATAGTTGCACCCACTTAATTATTGGACAAATTCTATTTTGTACATACATGGCCCATATATGTCTATAGACTTCAGGTGCACACATTGAGACATTATATTTAATGTCACAGGCGCTAGTGTTCATTCATAAATTGAACAAAACACAGTGAATGTAACACGACCTTTACTACCCCTGGAAAAATTATGGAATAACCAGACTGTTTTTTTAGTTGTTTATTTTTGGAGAAACAAGCAGTTAACAGACACGACACAAATGGCAACTTTCTGGCTTCAAGACACAGTAAAATATATCAAAAATATTTAATGTGGTAGTAACAGTTTCATTTTTAGATCAAGCAGGGTAAAAACAATTTGGAGTCACTAAATTTTGAGGGGGAAAAAATATGGAAATGTTCATTTCCAAAGCAAACACCTGCATCAGATTAAATATGTTCATTAGTCTGCAGTTAAAATGAAGTGTTCACACCTTGGACAGATGTTGAACCAGGTGGATTGACATGAATCAAATGTTGATTAAAACAAAGGAGAGGATTATCAAACTTACTCAGGAAGGTGAATTATCACACAATGTTGCAAAAGATGTCGATTGTTCACAGTCAGCTGTGTCTAAAATGTGGACCAACTACAAATAACATGGGAAGGTTGTAAAAGACAAGCATACTGGTAGACCAAAGAAAACATCAACATGTCAGGATAGAGATCTAAAAGCAATATGTCATGAAAACAGAAAATGCACAGCAAAACAAATGACAAACAAATGGGAAGAAACTGGAGTCACATTCTGTGAGTGAACTGTAAGAAACCGCCTGAGGGAAAGTTAAACGAAAACCGTCTTTAAAACCTGAACAAAAAAAAAAAAAACAAGGTTCCAGTGGGCTAAGGAAACGCAATAATGGAATTTGGATGACTGGATGAAAGTCATATTCAGTGGTGAATCACTAATCTGCATCAAACAATGTAATGTTGGAACTTTTGCTTGATGCCGTTCCAATGAGATTCATGAAGACGACTGTCAGAAAAAAAGACGTACATTTCCACAATTGATGATATGGAGCTGCATGTCAGGTAAGGGCACTGGGGAGATAGCTGTCATTACATTTTTAATAAATGCACAAGTTTACGTTGACATTTTGTACACTTTTCTCAATACATCAATCGAAAGGATGTTTGGGGATGATGACATCATTTTTCAAGATGATAGTGCATCTTGCCGGAAACACAAAATCTGTGAAAACTTTCCTCAAAGAAAGACACATAAGGTCCATGTCATGGCCTGCAAATAGTCCAAATATCAATCCAATTGAACATTTGTGGTGGAAATTGAAGAAAATGGTCCATGACAATACTCCAACCTGCAAAGCTGATCTGACAACAGCAATCAGAGAAAGTTGGAACAAGACTGATGAAGAGTACTGTTTGTCACTCGTTTAAGTTGATGCCTTAGAGACTGCAAACTGGTATAAAAGCCAGAGGCAACAAAGTTCTCATGGCGTGTTGGAGTGTTTTGTTGTTTTTTTCAAAAGTTTTTCCTCATAATTAAGTTATTTCATATGCTCTGCTTAACCGCAAAATGTAACTGTTACTGACTACCACCAATTATTTTCATGGTTTATTTTAGTGTTTCTTAAAGCCAGAAAGTTACCATTTGAAATAACTAGTTTTGTGTCAGGTCCGATATGTTTTTTTTCTACAAAATTAAAACAACTGAATGAACATCCTATAAATCTTTTGATTCCACAATTTGGCATGCCTACTGGAAATATAATTGAGCGCTCTCTTTATCTTTTTCCTCCTGTGTACTGAAACCAATCAAGTTTTCTTTATCAGTGTCAGAGTAGAAACGTCTTAAAATTGTTTTGTCTAACTCAGCCTCCTTTTCACTTTAGCTTTCAAGCAAATTCACCTCTGAGCTGTCCCTTTTCCTTCAAACGCAGCACTCCGTTTGAAACCGTTTGGTGATAGTGGCTTTTCGTTTCATGCAACAAGTCAATTCCTTTTTCGATGGCCGTGTTGCTCATCTTTGACAAGGGAGGATAAGTGCACAACACACTGAATGGCTTACTGAATGATTGTGCTGGGGCAGCATGGTTGAAGAGGGGTTTGTCCATCTGCCTCACAATACGAAGGTCCTGAGTTCAATCCCGGCCTTGGGATCTTTCTGTGTGGAGTTTGCATGTTCTCCCCGTAACTGCGTGGGTTCCCTCCGGGTACTCCGGCTTCCTCCCACTTCCAAAGACATGCACCTGGGGATAGGTTGATTGGCAACACTAAACTGGCCCTAGTGTGTGAATGTTGTCTGTCAATCTGTGTTGGCCCTGAGACAAGGTGGCGACTTGTCTCGGGTGTACCCCGCCTTCCGCCCGAAACGCAGATGAGATAGGCTCCAAAAAAAATGGATGGATGGAATGATTGTGTTAATGTATTTGATTTAATATGGGGGGGGACTATAAAAAAAGGATCCTGTAGTATTGGGATATAGGGTCTTCGAGTTCATAAGAAAGCATTCAAATACAGTAAGAAAATCATCCAACTGTATATAAAAAAGTAAAGAAATAGGAAATACTGAAAAAGATTATAAGACATTCTGAAAAAAACGTGTTGTAGACTTGATATGTAAACCAGCAGGTGGCACCAAACAACTTCATCCCAATGGAACCAGATATTTTAAGGCTTGTCTTATATTCAGTAATAATGAACGTTGTGGTAGTACTGAACTTATTAGTGCTCTACCTCACAAAATGAGGCGTCTCTCTGCTATTTATTTTTTTAAATTTAAATTTCAAGAAAAAAAATGTGCGTTACGAGTAAGGTAGCCATCCATCCATTTTCTACCGCTTATTCCCCTTGGGGTCACGGGGAGCGATGGTGCCTATCTCAGCTACAATCGGGCGAAAGGCGGGGGTACACCCTGGACAAATCGCTATCTCATCGCAGGCAATGTAGCCAACTTCCTGGAAAAAAAATAAGGTACACCTTGTTGGCAGAACCGGTATCCCAAAGAAAGGTGCTGCTTCATAGAAAAATGCAAACATTTGCGTAATCCACTAACATAACTGTTAGATGGGTTATGAAAAATAATTCAGAAAATTTAGTTTTCATTATTATTCCTATATGAGCATGTCAAAATACTTGTTGACATTCACTCTGTCACCATACAGTATAGACCAGTGATCCTCAAACTGTGGTACGGGCACCACAAGCAGTATGCCAAGGAATCACTTAATTAAATATTGTGATGTAACAGTTGTAATTCCCTGTATTCAAACACAGTGTTACTGTTCAAACTAATGTTACAAAAAACTGGATAATAAAACCTCAGGCTTGTTTTTAATGAATACCTAGGCCTACCATGCTACTGTGTTTTAATGTTGGTCTTTATGGTGGTACTTGGAGAGCCAAGTGTTTTCTGAGGTGGTACTTGGTGAAAAAAGTTTGAGAAACATTGGTATAGACCAAGGGTCACCAACTCTGAACCCGCAGGCACCAGGTCACCCGTAAGGACCAGATAAGTCGCCCGCTGGCCTGTTCTAAAAATAGCTCAAATAGCAGCACTTACCAGTGAGCTGCCTTTATTTTTTAAATTTTATATATTTACTAGCAAGCTAGTCTCGCTTTGCTCGACATTTTTAATTCTAAGAGAGACAAAACTCAAATAGAATTTGAAAATCCAAGAAAATATTTTAAAGACTTGGTGTTCACTTGTTTAAATATTTTCATTTATTTTTTTACTTTGCTTCTTATAACTTTCAGAAAGACATTTTTAGAGAAAAAATACAACCTTAAAAATTATTTTAGGATTTTTTAACCCATACACATTTTTACCTTTTAAATTCCTTCCTCTTCTTTCCTGACAGTTTAAATTAATGTTCAAGTAATTTTTTATATTTTTTTATTGTAAAGAATAATAAATACATTTTAATGTAATTCTTCATTTTAGCTTTTGTTTTTTCTACAAAGAATATTTGTGAAATATTTCTTCAAACTTATTATGATTAAAATTCAAAAAAATTATTCTGGCAAATCTAGAAAATCTGTAGAATCAAATCTTATTTCAAAGTCTATTGAATTGCTTTTAACATTTTTGTTCTGGAAAATCTAGAAGAAATAATGATTTGTCTTTGTTAGAAATATAGGGCTTCACGGTGGAAGAAGGGTTAGTGCGTCTGCCTCACAATACGAAGGTCCTGAGTAGTCAGGGTTCAATCCCGGGCTTGGGATCTTTCTGTGTGGAGTTTGCATGTTCTCCCCGCGACTGCGTGGGTTCCCTCCGGGTACTCCGGCTTCCTCCCACTTCCAAAGACATGCACCTGTGGATAGGTTGGTTGGCAACACTAAATTGGCCCTAGTGTGTGAATGTGAGTGTGAATGTTGTCGGTAAATCTGTGTTGGCCCTGCGATGAGGTGGCTACTTGTCCAGGGTGTACACCGCCTTCCTCTCGATTGTAGCTGAGATAGGCACCCGTCACCCCAAATGGAATAAGCGGTAGAAAAATGGATGGATGGATTGAAATATAGCTTGGTCCAATTTGTTATATATTATAACAAAGTGCAGATTGGATTTTAACCTATTTAAAACATGTCATCAAAATTCTAAAATTAATCCTAATCAGGAAAAGCTACTAACGATGTTCCATGAATTCTTTTTTAAATGTTTTCCAAAAGATTCGAATTAGCTAGTTTTTCTCTTCATTTTTCGGTTGAATTTTGAATTTTAAAGAGTCGAAATTGTTTCAAAATTTTATTTGAATTTTTTTCGTGTTTTCTCCTCTTTTAAACCGTTCAATTAAGTGTTTTTTTCATCATTTATTCTTAAAAAAAAACCTTCCGTAAAAGAGAAAAAAATGTACGACTGAATGACAGACAGAAATACCCATTTTTTTTAATATATATCGATTTATTTATTAAAGGTACATTGAGCAAATTGGCTGTTTCTGGCAATTTTTTAAAGTGTGTATCAACCTGGTTGCCCTTTGCATTAATCAGTACCCAAGAAGTAGCTCTTGGTTTCAAAAAGGTTGGTGACCCCTGGTATAGACAAACATTCAGCCATGCATTTGAGGTTAAATAAGATTCATACCATCTTTTTTTTTGTTTGTTTCCTGGTATGTGAAATAATGCTAAATATATCCGAAATATAGCAACTTTTTTTTTTACCTTAATTGCTATGGTTGTTTTGTCTGAGGAAATCTTTAATGTGCATACTGAGTAGCGTTGGGTAGCAATTTTTTACGGCAAGCACATTTTCTTAAAACACCAGCCGAACTTATCGTCTTCACCCCTATCAGCGTGGTGACTGGTTTGGCCTTTTTTTGTGAAACGATTCTATTTGACTCAAACTAGATTTTAATAAAAGCATGTTTTGGAGCAAAATGAATAGACTGTAAGAAGAACAAATTGCTCAACAATTTAAGTTTGATGCACAATTTAAAATTCAAAATTAAGTTAATATGCTGTAACTCTTGAAGAAAAAAAATACTCTGCTTGACTTCCTGTTGGTTGTTGTTGTTGCCTGATAGACAACAAACTGGTCAATGTTTTCACTGTTTTTGTTGTCTTTGATATTTTTTAATTACCACTTCTAGCAGCATCATGGCGTTTAACATCACACAATCCACTTTCAGGGGAAATAGAAAAACATGGCGGAAAACCACACAGTGTGCTAGGTAGACATAATTGCTCACCTTTTCCAGCCACATATTTTCATTTTCCCAATTAAATGTGTATTTCCGTAGCCTTTTCGTTTTGATTCTCAGAGGAGAATGCTTATTGAGGTTACTCGTATGCGTTGCATTGGTCTTGGCGTCATCCCTGCCAACCTTGCTTTTGTGTTTGCGTCGGTATTCCTTTTGTATTTTTGTCATGTGTGAGGGTTCTGTCAGCTCATTAGTCCCGGAGGCGGTGAGGCCTGCCGCTTTACCGTAAAATGCAATATAAAAACGTCTTGTCATGCAACAATTCCTTTGACATTTTAAAGAATGTTTCAGATCTGGTGACTCGCTCGCTAGCATTACCTAAAAGCTAGCAAGACAACATTTTGTTTTTCCAGCCAGGGGTCAGAAGAAAGTGCGTGTGAAGGACAATTCTGAGAAGAAGCAGATGATATCCATTGAATTAAAGAAAGAAATCTTTGAAAAAGTTGTGCGTGAAACCCAACTTGGCGAAACAGCGCAAGCATAGCACTTCACAACTTGCACAATACTGGAGCAGTAACTGTAATAACACCATCCAAGGGCATTAATAAATAATTCCTAAATGGGGGACCTTTATCAATGAAAATATGGAGAAGCTGCTGTGGTGTGTTTGACGGAGAATCAACTCAAAGAAGATTTGTCAAACTAAGTGAATTTTGATTCTTTTACATGAGTAAATGTGGAATATTAATTTGAGATACGAGTATTTTGAGTCAAGAGCTCTGTCACAGAACTAATTCAACTCAAATGCCAAACGATCACTATATACTTTTACTATAATATTATACACTAAAGTAAAATACAGTAAATATAGAATAAAGAAATAACCAAATAATAACAAATATTATTTGAACATGTAGACAAGTGAGGAAAGTAATGTAATAGTTAAGTTATGAATGATCTACAGTAAAAACTAAAAGGTGAAAGAAAAATGAATACATTAACTTTAATCATAACACAAATATTTTTGATTTTAAACATTTCAAATCATAAAAATGTCATGAAAATAATAATAATACACCCATCTTGGCACGCACACACCTTAAAGGAAAACACAATGATCACCTTATGGTCTAACACATTCCCAATCTAGTTATGTCAATGGAAAAGTGGAATTTGTGACATCATCATCATCTTCATCATCATCCAAACCCCCAATTATACACACACACACACACACACACACACACACACACACACACACACACACACACACACACACACACACACTTATTATTGTGGTGACAGTAAGTTTCACAGACGGCATACAAGTGAATGAGCTCTTCAATTTTTTTTTACAATGTAGGGACTCCTACTTAGTACACACACATGCACGCACGCACACACACACACACACACACACACACACACACACACACACACACACACACACACACACACACACACACACACAATTATGACTCAGCGGAGGGGGAGGGCCTGTGGGGGGTGAATGATGTTTGTATTTCTCTACAGCAGTGCTTCCGTTACCCTGGTGACCACAGCATCTCTGTCATTACTGCGTCCACTTTGGCACTTAACGATCATTGTGTGCGTGTGAAAGTGTGTACATGCGTGTGTGTCACTGTGGCATAGCGTGATACCATAAGGAGAAAATGAGACAAAGTTTCCCTCCAACACTTTGACCCATTTGCCCTCCATAGGTCTACATGTAGAATGACACACGTGCACCCCATATGCACACGCAAACACGTGACACTATCAATACTTTTTTGGTATGTGTGTGCGTCCGCTCAAAATCATGACATTGCCCTCGGACTGACACACACACACACCCTTGGAGGTGGAACACTAAACTTAATTTTGATTGACGGGAGGAAAGTGGAGTTTCCACATGGTGACACACGCACACATACACCCACACACACACACACACATGCGAATGGAAATTCGGCATTGTGTGTATCAATTGGGAGTGTTAAGCCTTAGAATGTGTTCCGCTCCCCTAGAAACAGTAAGTTAAAAATCATCATCAAATCCACTCAAAAAAGATATATATATATATATATATATATATATATATATATATATACTGTATATATATGTTTATATATATTATATAGATGTGTGTGTGACAGAGTGAGAGACAGTAAGAAAAAATATATATATATATACATGTGTATATATATGTGTGTATTTATATATGTAAATATATGTGTGTGTGTGTGTGTGTGTGTGTGTATGACAGTAAGAAAAAAGTCTTTATCATATCTATTCAAAATATTTTATATATATATATATACCAATCAATCAATCAATGTTTATTTATATAGCCCCAAATCCCAAATGTCTCAAAGGACTGCACAAATCATTACGACTACAACATCCTCGGAAGAACCCACAAAAGGGCAAGGAAAACTCACACCCAGTGGGCAGGGAGAATTCACATCCAGTGGGACGCCAGTGACAATGCTGACTATGAGAAACCTTGGAGAGGACCTCAGATGTGGGCAACCCCCCCCCCCCTCTAGGGGACCGAAAGCAATGGATGTCGAGTGGGTCTAACATGATCCTGTGAAAGTTCAATCCATAGTGGCTCCAACACAGCCGCGAGAGTTCAGTTCAAGCGGATCCAAGACAGCAGCGAGAGTCCCGTCCACAGGAAACCATCTCAAGCGGAGGCAGATCAGCAGCGTAAAGATGTCCCCAACCGATACAAGCGAGCGGTCCATCCTGGGTCCCGACGAGCGGTCCATCCTGGGTCTCGACTCTGGACAGCCAGTACTTCATCCATGGTCATCGGACCGGACCCCCTCCACAAGGGAGGGGGGGACATAGGAGAAAGAAAAGAAGCGGCAGATCAACTGGTCTAAAAAGGAGGTCTATTTAAAGGCTAGAGTATACAGATGAGTTTTAAGGTGAGACTTAAATGCTTCTACTGAGGTAGCATCTCGAACTGTTACCGGGAGGGCATTCCAGAGTACTATATATATGTATATATATATATATATATATACATATATATATATATCTCCATCCATCGCGGGGGGTGCTGGCGCCTATCTCAGCTACAATTGGGCATATATATATATATATATATATATATATATATATATATATATATATACATATATATATATATATGCCCGATATATATATATACACACACATATATATATATATATATATATATATATATATATATATATATATATATATATATATAAAACGGATAAACCACAGAAACTTTGACTATTGAATATATATATATATATATATATATATATATATATATATATATATATATATATATATATATATATACTGGAAAGTGTTCCCCCAGGTGATTTCCTTGTCCTACTGGGGGACTTCAATGCTCATGTTGGCGACGACAGTGAAACCTGGAGCGGCGTGATTGGGAAGAATGGCCGGATCTGATCTGTTATTGGACTTTTGTGCTCGTCACGGATTGTCCATAACAAACATCATGCTCAAATATAAGGGTGTCCATATGTGCACTTGGCACCAGGACCAGCACCGTAGTTCCATGATCGACTTTGTAGTTGGGTCATCGGATTTGCGGCCTCATGTTTTAGACACTCGGGTGAAGAGAGGGGCGTAGCTTTCCACCGATCACCACCTAGTGGTGAGTTGGCTCCGATGGTGGGAGAGGATGCTGGACAGACCTGGCAGGCCCAAATGCATTATGAGGGTCTACTGCGAACGTCTAGCAGAGTCTACTGTCAGAGAGAGTTTTAAATCCCACTTCCGGAACAACTTTGAACATGTCACAAGGGAGGTGCTGGACATTCAGTCCGAGTGGACCATGTTCTGTTCCTCTATTGTTGAGGCGGCTGATTGGGGCTGTGGCCGCAAGGTAGTTGGTGCCTGTTTTGGCGGTAATCCTAGAACCCGTTGGTGGACACCAGCAGTGAGGGATGCCGTCAAGCTGATGAAAGAGTCCTATCGGGTTCTTTTGGCTCATAGGACTCCGGAGGCAGTGGACAGGTACCGACAGGCCAAGCGGTGTGCGGCTTCAGCGGTTGCGGAGGCAAAAACTCGGACATGGGAGGAGTTCGGGGTAGCCATGGAAAACGACTTCCGGACGTCTTCGAAGCGATTCTGGACCACCATCCGCCGCCTCAGGGAGGGGAAGCAGTGCACTGTCAACACAGTCTATGGAGTCTATGGTGAGGATTGTGTTCTGCTGACCTCGACTGCAGATATTGTGGATAGGTGGAAGAAATACTTCGAAGACCTCCTCAATCCCACCAACATGTCTTCCTATGAGGAAGCAGTGGCTGGGGAATTCTGTGGTGGACTCTCCTATTTCTGGGGCTGAGGTTGCTGAGGTAGTTAAAAAGCTCCACGGTGGCAAGGCCCCGGGGGTGGATGAGATCTGCTCAGAGTTCCTTAAGGTTCTGGATGCTGTGGGGCTGTCTTGGTTGCAGCATCACATGGACATCGGGTACGGTACGTCTGGATTGGCAGACCGGGGTGGTGGTTCATCTCTTTTAAGAGGGGGAACCGGAGGGTTTGTTCCAACTATCAGGGGATCACACTCCTCAGCCTTCCCGGTAAGGTCTATTCAGGTATACTGGAGAGGAGGCTACGCCAGATGGTCGAACCTCAGATTCAGGGGGAACAGTGTGGTTTTCGTCCTGGTCGTGGAACTGTGGACCAGCTCCATACTCTCGGCAGGGTCCTTAAGGGTGCATGGGAGTTTGCCCAACCAGTCTACATGTGTTTTGTGGACTTGGAGAAGGCTTTCGACCGTGCCCCTCAGGAAGTCTTGTGAGGAGTGTTCAGAGAGTATGGGGTATTGTGGCGGTCCGTTCCCTGTACGATCAGTGTCAGAGCTTCGTCCGCATTGCTGGCAGTAAGTCGGACACATTTCCAGTGAGGGTTGGACTCCGCCAAGGCTGCCCTTTGTCACCATTTCTGTTCATAACTTCTATGGACAGAATTTCAGTCAAGGCGTTGAGGGCATCCGGTTTGGTGGCTGCAGGATTAGGTATCTGCTTTTTGCAGATGATGTGTTCCTGATAGCTTCATCTGGCCGGGATCTTCAGCTCTCACTGAATTAGCTTGCAGCCGAGTGTGAAGCGACTGGGATGAGAATCAGCACCTCCAAGTCCGAGTCCATGATTCTCGCCCGGTTTGGTAGGAGACCCTTCCCCAAGTGGAGGAGTTCAAATACTTCGGAGTCTTGATCACGAGTGAGGGACGAGTGGATCGTGAGCTTGACAAGCGGATTGGTGCGGCGTCTTCAGTAATGCGGACGCTGTATCGATCCGTTGTGGTGAATAAAAAGCTGAGCCGGAAGGCAAAGCTCTCAATTTACCGGTCGATCTACGTTCCCATCCTCACATACAGTATGGTCATGAGCTTTTGGTGATGACCAAAAGAACAAGATTACGGGTACAAGCGGCTGAAATTAGTTTCCTCCGCCGGGTGGCAGGGTTCCCCCTTAGAGATAGGGTGAGAACCTCTGCTCAAAGTAAAGCAGCTGCTCCTCCACAGCGAGAGGAGCCAGATGAGGTGGTTTGGTCATCTGGTCAGGATGCCACCCGAACGCCTCCCTAGGGAGGTGTTTAGGGCACGTCTGACCGGTAGGAGGCCACGGGTAAGACCCAGGACACGTTGGGAAGACTATGTCTCCTGGCTGGCCTGGGAACACCTCGGGATCCCCCGGGAAGAGCTGGACGAAGTGGCTGGGGGGGAGGAAAGTCTGGGCTTCCTTGCTTAGGCTGCTGCCTCCGCGACCCGACATCAGATAAGGTGAAGAAGAAGGATAAATGGATATATATATATATATATATATATATATATATATATATATATATATATATATATATATATACATATATATATATATATATATATATAATTGTAAGTGCTGAACTTACATGTTTTGTATTATTTTTACGATGAATAATTGTATTGAAAATATCTGTAGACATTTCTAGTTTATACCTCCCTGCTATAAGCTTTAGTGCCACTTTAGCATGTTAACTTGCCTTCCATTAGCAACAGAAATAAATACATAAATGGGCTTGAGATAATTGTGCAAAAGGTAAACACATACTTATATATTTTACCAAATCATATTGAGGAATTGTTTTTAGTAACTTTTAGTGTTACTTAAAAAAAACATGACAAGAGTCGCTGGCTAGCACTTTAGCAGCTAACAAGCTAAAAAAAGTTGAAGCCCTTATTAGTTGGAAATGTCATCATCGCCACTCTTCTTTTCCCGTTGTGTGTGACAAGCCTGCAGATGAGCTCACTGTGGAGATCAAACTTAATACTTTTTAAAAGCCCTGTAATCTTTTTTTTCCGCCTTCTTCTTCTCATTTCAACAAAACAAAGTCAAAGGGTTGGCTCTATTAGCGTAAATTATTTTTTCCATTAGAAACAAATGTGTGCAGGGTGGTGGGGTGGATGCTTGTGAAGGAAGTGGACAAGGGCAAAGAAAGAGGGTTATTTGAAGCTACTTTGTTGCTATCACTGCAAACACTCCTCTTTGCGAACACACAATTACACACAAAAACTTTCTCAGACTGACATCATGCTATCATTAACCTTAACTATGCTACCTGTGCACACACATGCGAGCCTGAGGCCAGTGGGATTGCACTGAGAAGGGAAATAAACAATAAACCAGAGTCGAACAATTAAGGGCTAATGTGATTGCAAAGACTCGAGGTGTTGAAGTTAGTTTGAAGTATAATGTGACAAAGCAACATTTTGTCACCTTTTTAGATGTCATGTTTTACTGAACCTTGTGAGATAGTTTTCTATTCAAAGTGGCTGATTGCAACATTTATGCAGCTGCCTAGAAGGCAATAACTGTCCAGCATGGGGTGCCAAATGTAAAAACTCCAGCACACTTTTCTAGCTTGTATATTTTTAATATTGAGCTTACTTTTCCTCACAATTAGCTGAATTTTGTCACATTTAGCTCATTCAGAAATAGTGTATCTAAATATTAAATCTAAATGTCAAATTTAAACGATAAATGCTGAATAAGAATCTAAATGTTAAATGTTTTTTTTTTTTACTTCATTTCAATGAGGATGGGGCTCCAAAATTCCAAAACATAGAACACAAAGCAGGAAAAAAAATAGTAGACATTTGTCCCAGCCTCCATTAAGCTGACCAACAATGTGCAATAGAATGTTAATACATAGGTTAGCACTTTTTTTTTTAGCACATAGCACTTTAGAACTAAACACTTTAGCACACAGCACTTTATCCATGAGCTCTAGTGTAATGCACATACTGTAGATTTTATGCCTACATCAAAGTGCCACCGATGTCTATCAAGCTCCATGTTCTGATGTTTAGATGTTTAAATGTAAGTTGTCTGGTTGTGGTTGTGTCTTTGCTTGTGTTTTTGTTCCGTTGTTTTTGTGTATGTTAAGAAAGCAACGATGCACTGTGTCCAAGACAAATTTCCTCGCGGGGACAATAAAGTTGAACCTTGACCTTGACCTTGAAGCACTCACCGTCAGACGTGCCACCAAATGGAAAAAGTTGCATTAACACTAATATAAAACAACATCAGTTAGGATAGAAGAAAAGTAACATACGAATTAATGACAAAAAAGAAAGGGGAAAACAACATTTAAACAATCGTAAATACAATTAAACATTTTAAATAAAGGGTATTTTTTACTCAAGGGAGGACGAGACCATTTGTCAGGCCATTCCTCTGGCGAGCACACCCCACCGCAAGCAGAGTGCCATGATTTAAAACTTTTTTTTATAGAATTTTCCCTAGTTTTAAGAGCTATTTGCTCATTTCTATCTTTACATCATGATCTAGTCTTTTCTAGTTGAAAAAAATAACTATTCAGATAACATATTTTGGTTTTGTCCCACGTAGATTCGGCAACATCTTGAGGATGCTTATTTTAAGAATCTCAAGTTAAATAATGTTCGTTTTTAGAATAAAATACTTATTTTTAAAGTCCTGCTAATTTCTAGATATTCAAATCCTATTTTGGATGTATCAAGTAAAATCAAATAGCTGCATGGGCAGATATTTTCATCAGTCTTTGATATTTTCTTCCTAAAATCTAATCTTATTTTATATTTTGTCTGCTCTTTTTGCAATGTGGGGCGTACCCCACAGCATGTTACATCTAAATGTTATTAATTAATATCAATGTCAAATATAAATATGAAACTGATTTTTTTAAATCTAATTTTGTAAATATAAAAGAAAATAGACTAACAGTTCACAGCACGGCAGACAGCAATCTGGGCGTGTCTATGCATACGCCTTATATTTGTATATTATTTCAAGTATTTAGCTTTACACTTTGCTAGACATTTAGATTCAACATTGAGATTTGATACCAATTTTCAACAATTAGCATTTAGTATTAATATTCACATTTACATTTAAAATTCGACATACGATTATGTATAGCATTTATATTTAACATTTATAATTCGATTTGACATTTAGATTTAACATTTGTCTTTGGATCTAAGTTTTAATACTGAGATTCAACATTTATTTTTAACATTTAGATTTAAGAGTTACATAGGATTTGATTCAGCATTTTTAGAACATGTATATTTGTAATATAACGTTTACATTTAACATATACATCCATCCATCCATCCATCCATCCATCCATCCATCCATCCATCATCTTCCGCCTATCCGAGGTCGGGTCGCGGGGGCAGCAGCCTAAGCAGGGAAGCCCAGACTTCCCTCTCCCCAGCCACTTCGTCTAGCTCTTCCCGGGGGATCCCGAGGCGTTCCCAGGCCAGCCGGGAGACATAGTCTTCCCAACGTGTCCTGGGTCTTCCCCGTGGCCTCCTGCTGGTTGGACGTGCCCTAAACACCTCCCCAGGGAGGCGTTCGGGTGGCATCCTGACCAGATGCCCAAGCCACCTCATCTGGCTCCTCTCCATGTGGAGGAGCAGCGGCTTTACTTTGAGTTCCTCCCGGATGGTAGAGCTTCTCACCCTATCTCTAAGGGAGAGCCCCGCTACCCGGCGGAGGAAACTCATTTCGGCCGCTTGACATATACATTTAGGTTCAAATAATATTTTTTACATTTAGATTCACCATTTATTTTCTACCTTAAATGTGAAGAAAATTAGCTAAATGTGAGAAAAGTGCGCAAACTTTGAAAAGGGTGAGCTAAATATCCAAATTATATCAGCTAGAAAAGTGTAATAAAAATGTTTACCTTAATCACCCCAGCACTTAAAAATATTTAAAGTTTTTGTAATTTAGTTTTTTTTCCAGGATGTATCTACAATTTAAAAAGCTTGCCAGTGGTGATCTTGTTATATTTTTGGGTTTGGAAATGTTAACTTTGAGCAAGTTGTTATCAGTCCCTTTAAGCGTTGCAATGAGATTCACTTGCCCATACATTGATATCCTGCTTTCCTCTCGTCTTGATGCGTTGCTGTGGCGCCATCTGGTGGCGTTTTCTTCTTACAGCGCTTTTTAGTTTGCTTCTTCACCCTGACCATGTACAGTTCATGTATTACTATTAACTTTGTATTTTTGGATTAATTGACCCATCCAAACAAACATATTATTTACCTTGTTACTTGATGTGTCACAACGTGAACTTTTTGCACTGTTTACCAAAGTTATACATTTACTATAACGTATATGAATTATTTTGCTTTTTAAAATAAATGTAAAGTTGAAAATAAGTGTAAAGTTGTGCACGTGAAACGGTTAGCATGTACATTGAACTTCGCAAAACAAAAGACGTACATGACTAAAAGTCAAATTTCCGTCTGTTTACTTTGCTTTTTCCTATTGGCTAGATTGCTGTCCAATCAGCGGCCGATGCGGAAGTGTTCCATTCAATCTGGAGTGGCGGTTTTGGTCACATGACACACACGGTTGTCAGTGGAGGAAGATCGTAGGTTGTGTTTGCTTATTCAAACAATTGATGTTTTATTGATGTAATTGCCTCTTTTAGTCGCTTCTTTTAGTATTTGTGTTAGGATAAAGTGGTAGTTGAGCTGAAATGTAACGTAAATGCAATGCTGTGCGATTCTCATCCATTTTTCTACTGCTTATCCCTTTTGGGGTCGTCACTAGATAAAGCTGTATTTTTTTGTCGTTACGCAGACTATTTTTTCTTTTAAGTATTTTTAAACTTGTGGGTCTGGACTGCTTCATTTTTGCCCCTTTCACCGCAATTTTTTCACTCATTTTCTGCATTTCCACAATGGCATTGCTTCATGAGCTTGCAGACATCAGTGCACTTAATGGGGCTCTTAAATCACACGCCTGATCATTGCTTACACAACACTCTTCTTTGTTTGCAGAGAACATCTTACACACAACAAGATGGCTGTCTCAGTTCCCGCCTCGCAGACTGTCCTGTTGGACACGGGGGCTCCTATGCCCCTTCTGGGTTTGGGCATGTACAAGCTGAGCGCCGAGGAGGTTCACTGTGCTGTGGACATGGCCCTGGCTGCAGGCTACCGGGCCTTCGACAGCGCCGCCGTGTACCGCAATGAAGCCGACCTGGGTCACGCCCTCAAAGATCTCTTGCCGAAGTACGGCTTGACCCGTCAGAATGTCTTCATCACCAGGTGTGTAATTGGTCCTCTTAAAGTTACGCCACACGTGCAAGTAATATTATTTATTTTTCTTACATTTCAGTAAGCTGGGGCCTAAAGATCAGGGCGAGAAGGCCATGAAAGGAGCCCTCTGCAGCCTGTCTAACCTGGGGATGGATTACATCGACCTGTACCTGGTCCACTGGCCTGGCACTCAAGGCCTGGATGTGTCTGACCAGCACAACCCAGGTGTGGACGTCAATTCCAAAACTCCATTAAACAATGGTCCTAATTACAATGTGATGCCAGACAACAGAGCTCAGAGTTGGAACGCCCTGGAGGATCTGTTCATTCAAGGAAAGCTGAAGGCCATCGGAGTGTCCAACTACACGCCCGCACACATGAGGCAGCTTATCCTAAGCTGTAAGATTCGCCCGGCGGTGCTGCAGGTGAGTAAACGATACAGTGCTTGTGAAGTGGAACAACCATTTGTTAAGTTAAGTTAAAGTACCCATGATTGTCACACACACACTTGGTGTGGCAAAATTATTCTCTGCATTTGACCCATCACCCTTGATCACCCCCTGAGAGGTGAGAGGAGCAGTGAGCGGCAGTGAATTGTGTTGTATAACTTATTAAATTTCACCCTCCTATAGGTGGAGTTCCACCCACATCTGTGCCAGGACGAGCTTAGGAGCCTGTGCAAAGAGTGGGGGGTGTGCTTCCAGGCCTACACTTCCCTGGGCAGGGGGGAGTTGCTCGCAGACCCGGTGGTTGCCGAAGTGGCAAAGTCTTGCAGCCGGACTCCTGCACAGGTAAGTAAACGCAGCACCAAAACATGTTGGCGGGATGGCGTTTAAGAAAATATTTACACACCAGAGTTTGTGGAGGACATTTTTATTAAAGGATCATTTATTAAAATCAGGTTGATGACATATGAAGCGTACTATATACGATATAGATATTTAAATTTTTGCTGACAATAGAACTTTTAATACTATTGTTAAATCGTGATGACGCATGTTGATGACACATTCTAGCTGAGTCGCGCAATTTTGGCAGCGACAAGCGAATAAACTCATCCTCAATGCACTAGTATTTTGTGTAGCGGCTAATGTCCCTTCTAAATCAATAATCCCTGCCTCCATATTGGCAAATTAACTATGTGTCTTACAACTACTAATATCACTGGAGGAGGAGGAATAGTGAAACATGCTACAATACACATTGTTGGACAGACTGGGACAAAATATGGCTCACCATAAATAAGTCCCTACTTTTTCTCTAACCTATTGTTGTGGGACAGACGGGCTCATACATGCACATGCATCCTCCCTATTGCCATTTCAAATAAACAGTTTGTGGAGGACATTTTTATCAAAGGATTGTTTATTAAAATCAGGTTGATGACATATGGAGGGTACTATGTACGATATAGATATTTACATTTTTGCCGACAATAGAACTTTTAATACTATTGTTAAATCGTGATGACGCATGTTGATGACATATTCTAGCTGAGTCGCACAATTTTGGCAGCGACAAGCGAATAAACCCGTCCTCAATGCACTAGTATTTTGTGTAGCGGCTAATGTCCCTACACTGTGTAAAGTCCCTTCTAAATCAATAATCCCTGCCTCCATATTGGCAAATTACCTATGTGTCTTACAAGTACTAATATCACTGGAGGAGGAGGAATAGTGAAACATGCTACAATACACATTGTTGGACAGACCGGGACAAAATATGGCTCACCATTAATAAGTCCCTACTTTTTCTCTAACCTATTGTTGTGGGACAGACGGGCTCATACATGCACATGCATCCTCCCTATTGCCATTTCAAATAAACATTGGCGTATAGTTTTAACCTATTTATACCTGGCAGTAGATGCGATATGGAAGCGCTAAAAATTAAAACATGGATGACGGGGAGAAAATGCAGTCAAAGTGGAGGCATGTAAATAAGACAACAGCGCATCCTGAAAACACGGTCAAAAAGCAGCTCAAAGATAGTCCGTAAAACATAATCAATGCAAAATTTTGACCAAACAACCACCATTATATGATATGTAAACCACAAGGAAGTGTATACATGTAGAAAAAAAACATAATATGACCCCTTTCAAATATTTCATTGATATTGTTACACCACCATCTTGTGTTTTTGTCAGATGTTGTTGTGATCAAAAATGTAATAATTTAATGACCTAGAAAAATTTAAGTATCGGCACTGATATGACCAATACTGCCCTGGTAATGATTTAGTATTGGATCGCTACCCAAATTTTTTGTATTATCCAAAACTAATGTAAAGTATCCTAACAACAAAATAATAAGTGGTTATTACATTTGTGGTGTATGTATAAGCATGTTACAACAGGAAGTAATCAAATATTTACAGTAAATTATCAAGTAGATAAATACAAAACCCGTTTCCATATGAGTTGGGAAATTGTGTTAGATGTAAATATAAACGGAATACAATGATTTGCAAATAATTTCCAACCCATATTCAGTTGAATATGCTACAAAGACAACATATTTGATGTTCAAACTGATCAACTTTTTTTTTTCCCGAATAATCATTAACTTAAGAATTTGATGCCAGCAACATGTGACAAAGAAGTTGGGAAAGGTGGCAATAAATACTGATAAAGTTGAGGAATGCTCATCAAACACTTATTTGGAACATCCCACAGGTGTACAGGCTAATTAGGAACAGGTGGGCGCTATGATTGCGTATGAAAACAGCTTCCCAAAAAATGCTCAGTCTTTCAAAAGAAAGTATGGGGCGAGGTACACCCCTTTATCTACAACTGCGTGAGTAAATAGTCAAACAGTTTAAGAACAACGTTTCTCAAAGTGCAACTGCAAGAAATTTAGGGATTTCAACATCTACGGTCCATAATATCATCGAAAGGTTCAGAGAATCTGGCGAAATCACTCCACGTAACATGGCCGGAAACAAACATTGAATGACCGTGACCTTCGATTCCTCAGACGGCACTGTATAAAAAAAACGACATCAATCTCTAAAGGATATCACCACATGGGCTCAGGAACACTTCAGAAAACCATTGTCACTAAATACAGTTTGTTGCTACATCTGTAAGTGCAAGTTAAAGCAAAGCAAAGCGAAAGCCATTTATCAACAACATCCAGAAACGCCACCGGCTTCTCTGGGCCCGAGATCATCTAAGATGGACCGATGCAAAGTGGAAAACTGTTCTGAGGTCTGACGAGTCCACATTTCAAATTGTTTTTGGAAATATTCGACATCGTGTCATCCGGACCAAAAGGGAAGCGAACCATTCAGACTGTTATCGACGCAAAGTTCAAAAGCCAGCATCTGTGATGGTATGGGGGTGCATTAGTGGCCAAGTCATGGGTAACTTACACATCTGTGAAGGCACCATTATTGCTGAAAGGTACATACAGGTTTTGGAATAACATATGCTGCCATCTAAGCGGCGTTTTTTTCATGGACGCCCCTGCTTATTTCAGCAAGACAATGCCAAGCCACATTCTGCACGTGTTACAAAAGCGTGGCTTCGTAAAAAAAGAGTGCGGGTACTTTCCTGGCCCGCCTGCAGTCCAGACCTGCCTCCCATGGAAAATGTGTGGCGCATTATGAAGCGTAAAATACGACTGTTGAACGACTGAAGCTCTACATAAAACAAGAATGGGAAAGAATTCCACTTTCAAAGCTTCAACAATTAGTTTCCTCAGTTCCCAAACGTTTATTGTGTGTTGTTAAAAGAAAAGGTGATGTAACACAGTGGTGAATATGTTATTTCCCAACTACTTTGGCACGTGTTGCAGCCATGAAATTTTAAGTTAATTATTATTTGCAAAAAATACAAAATAAAGTTTATGAGTTTGAACATCAAATATCTTGTCTTCGTAGTGCATTCAACTGAATATGGGTTGAAAAGGATTTGCAAATCATTGTATTCCATTTATATTTACATCTAACACAATTTCCCAACTCGTATGGAAACGGGTTTGTAATAGTTTTGACAAAATGCACTATATTGCCAAAAGTATTTGGCCACCAATCCAAATGATCAGAATCAGGTATCCTAATCACCTGGCCCTGCCACAGGTGTATAAAATCAAGCTCTTAGGCATGGAGACTGTTTCTACAAAAATTTGTGAAAAAATGTGCCGCTCAGTGATTTCCAGCGTGGAACTGTCATAGGATTGATTCCACCTGGGCAAGAAATCCAGTGGTGATATTTCTTGCTCCTAAATATTCCAAAGTCAACTGACTTTAGGTACAACAGCAACTCAGCCACGAAGTGGTAGGTTACGTACACTGACAGATGGGTCAGCGGATGCTGAAGCGCATAGTGCAAAGAGGTCGGCGACTTTCTGTCAGTTGCTACAGAGCTCCAAACTTCATGTGACCTTCGAATTATCCCACGTGCAGTACGCGGAGAGCTTCAATGAATGGGTTTCCATTGCCGAGTTGCTGCATCTAAGCCATACATGACCATGTCCAATACTAAAGCGTCGGATGCAGTGGTATAAAGCACGTCCCCACTGAACTCCAAGAACAGTTGGAGACGTGCTCTCTGGAGTGATGAATCACGCTTTTCCATCTGGCAATCTGATGGACCAGTCTGGGTTTGGAGGTTGCCAGGAGAACGGTACATTTCGGACTGCATTGTACCGAGGGTGACATTTGATGGAGGGGGGATTATGGTGTGGGGTTGTTTTTCAGGAGTTGGGCTTGGCCACTTAGTTCCAGTGAAATAAACTTTGAATGCTCCAGGATACCAAAACATTTTGGACAATTCCATGGGATGGTACTTCATGTTCATATGTGAGTAAAGGCAGGAGGCCAAATACAGTGTATAAAGTCAGGGCAGCACGGTGGAGGAGGGGTTGGTGCGTCTGCCTCACAATACAAAGGTCCCGAGTAGTCCTGGGTTCAATCCTGGGTTTGGGATCTTTCTGTGTGGAGTTTGCATGTCCTCCCCGTGACTGCGTGGGTTCCCTCCAGGTACTCCGGCTTCCTCCCACCTCCAAAGACATGCACCTGGGGATAGGTTGATTGGCAACACTAAAATTGTTGTCGTCTATCTGTGTTGGCCTTGTGATGAGGTGGCGACTTGTCCAGGGTGTACGTCGCCTTCCGCCCGATTGTAGCTGAGATAGGCACCAGTGCCCCCGCGACCCCAAATGGAATAAGCGATAGGAAATGGATGGTACAAACTCAACAGAGGATCAAATACTTATTTTCCCCACCGTGTATTATGGTGTAGTGCAGGGGTAGGGAACCTATGGCTCTAGCGCCAGATGTGGCTCTTTTGATGACAGAGTCTGGCTCTCAGATAAATCTTAGCTGACATTGCTTAACACGACAAGTAATTAATAATTCCACTGTTAATCACAGTGTTAAAAATAATGTGAAATTATGAAACATTCTCATGCATTTTTGTCCAACCATCCTTTTTCTATCGCACCTGTTCAAGAAGTCGCTTTAGTATTAAGAAGTATCATATTTATTATTGGTTAGCTTTAGAATAACAATGTTATTATCTTGGGGACAGCGTGGCGAAGTTGGGACAGTGGCCGTGCCAGCAATCTGAGGGCACTGGTTCAATCCCCACCTTCTACCATCTTAGTCACGTCCGTTGTGTCCTTAAGCAAGACACTTCACCCTTGCTCCTGATGGGTCCTGGTTAGCGCCTTGCATGGCAGCTCCTGCCATCAGTGTGTGGATGGGTGAATGTGGAAATAGTGTCATAGCGCTTTGGGCTCCTTAAAAAGGGGCAGAAAAGTGCTATACAAGTACAACCATTTATAATTTTTTTTACAATTTTTAAAAAGAATAAGAGACTTATTATACTGTAAAAATGTTGTTAAAAAAGATTATATTGCTCTCACGGAAATACATTTTGAAGTATTTGGCTTTCATGGCTCTCTCAGCCAAAAAGGTTCCTGACCCCTGGTGTAGTGCATGTGAAATTCAGTCTTTTAGGAGTTGGGTTGCTTGGGAATGCAGCCCAAAGCGGGTGGTAAACTCCTTCTAACGCTAAATACCGGCACGAGACCGAGAGGACAAGTACCTCAAGGGAAAGTTGAAAAGAACTTTCAAGAGTTTATGGTGATTAAATCGCCATAAATGATTCCCGGGCGCGGCACCGCTGCTGCCCACTGCTCCCCTCACTTCCCAGGGGGTGATCAAGGGGATGGGTCAAATGCAGTGGACAAATTTCACCACACCTAGTGTGTGTGTGTGACAATCATTGGTACTTTAACTTTAACTTTATCCACATCCCTAAAAAAGAATGGGCCGCTCTCAGGAGCTCAGTGATTTCCAGCGTGGAACTGACATAGGATGCCACCTGAGCAACAAGTCCAGTCATGACATGTCGTCCCTCCTGAATATTCCAAGAAAAGAAAAGTGAAGAGTTTGGGAACAACAGCAACTCGTTAACTGGCAGAGAGGGCTTAGCGGATGCTGAAGCGCATAGTGCAAAGACTTTCTGCAGTCAGTTGCTACAGAGCTCCAAACTTCCATGTGACCTTCCAATTGGCCAACGTACAGTACGCAGAGAGCTTCATGGAATTGGTTTCCATGGCCGAGCAGCTGCATTTAAACCATACATCACCCAGTCCAAAGCAAAGCGTCTGATGCAGTGGTGTAAAGCACGTCGCCACTGGACACTAGAGCAGTGAAAACGCGTTCTTTGGAGTGATGAATCACGCTTTTCCATCTGGCTATCTGATGGACGAGTCTGGGTTTTGAGGTTGCCAGGAGAATGGTACATTTTGGAATGCATTGTGCCGAGTGTGAAATTTGGTGGAGGATGAATTATGGTGTGGGGTGGTTTTTCAGGAGTTGGGTTCGGCCCACTAGTTCCAGTGAAATGCACTTTGAATGATTCAGAATACCAAAACATTTTGGACAATTCCATGGTCCCAACTTTGTGGGAACAGTTTGGAGCGGGCATCTTCCTCTTCCAACATGACTGTGCACCAGTGCACAAATCAATGTCCATAAAGATATGGATGACAGTCTGGTGTGGATGAACTTGACTGGCCTGCACAGAGTCCTGATCTGAACCCGATAGAACACCTTTGGGATGAATTAGAACGGAGACTGAGAGCCAGGCCTTTTCGACCAAAACGAGTGCGTGGCCTCACCAATGCGCTTTTGGAAGAATGATCGAAAATTCTTATAAACACGCTCCACAACCTTGTGGATAGCCTTCCCAGAAGAATTGAAGCTGTAATAGCTGTAAAAGGTGGACCAACATCATATTGAACCCTATGGGTTAGGAGTGGGAGGGCACTTCAAGTTCATTGGAATGGGGGGTTAAATCACCACAATTCCCGGGTGCGGCACCGCTGCTGCCCACTGCTCCCCTCACCTCCCAGGGGGTGAACAAGGGAATGGGTCAAATGCAGAGGACAAATTTTGCCAAACCTAGTGTGTGTGTGACAATCATTGGTACTTTAACATATGGGAGTCAAGGTAGGTGGCCAAATACTTATGGTTATACAGTGTTGGTCAACATGAAATGATGCAATATGTTACCCCATACACCAACAACCAAATTAGGAGCCTGAAATGGTTCTGTTATAATTTATATACAAATTATATATTTTGATATGTGCTGTTACGGCATGGAGCTGCAATTTATACCGATATAGAAGATTTCAGGCCATATCGCCCATCCCCTGGGAGTCCATCCATCCATCCATTTTCTACTGCTTGTCCCGTTCGGGGTTGCGGGGGTTCTGGAGCCTATCACAGCTGCATTCGGGTGGAAGGCGGGGTACACCCTGGACTCATCACAGGGCCAACACAGATAGACAACATTCACACTCACATTCTTTCACCCGGACCAATTTAGTAATAAAATAAATTCAAAAAGTCAAAACAAGCATGATTAAGCTGCAATCTGCATGGAAAATATGTTACTTGGTACTTGTGGGGAGGCGGAGCCAACAGCGGGCTCAGACAAATGATGGTCCGGACCAAGATGGCGGCGAGAGGGCGAAGCGTGCGGCGAGGCGGAGAGGCTGTGCGCGCCTGAAGCAAGACTGCAGCCATCAGTGTGAGGTGCGTACACCACACACCTGCGCTCAACCACTGGAGTCTCGCTCCAGGCGCGCCCCACCTCTCCGCACGCTTCGCCCTCTCGCCGCCATCTTGGTCCAAACCATCATTTGTCCGAGCCCGCTGTCGGCTCGTTGGCTCCGCCTCTCCACAGTACTTTTCCAGGGAAATTTGTTTTCTGTTTAACCAAAATAAAGTTGTTTTTTTAAATCCCAGATGAGTGAGAAAAGCTCCTGCGGCGGCAAATAGACTATCATTTGTTTGTGTCTTCTGCCACCTTCCTCCAGGTGCTGCTGCGTTGGGCAGTGCAGCAGGGCATCCCGGTGCTGCCCAAGTCGTCCAAGCCAGAGCGGATCAAGGAAAACGCCGGGGTATTTGACTTCACGCTGTGCGAGGATCACATGCAGCGATTGTCAGCCTTGAAGCGAGGACGCAGGTTCTGCTGGGATCCCTCCCAGGTGGTTTGATGGTGGGACACATTGAACTCCTGGATGATGTTCGGAGCCTCTTTTATGATCATAAATAACTCTTGAATCACTTTTAACATGATTTATTTAAGACAGCATTTAGAAGATTCACAGCTGTAGAGAAAATGTACAAAATGCAACATTTCATTGTTTTTCCACACTATTTCAAGTAATACCAAGTTGCAAAACTGCACGGGCCCGAGTATTTTTTGTTGGTGTTTTTTCATTTTGGATAGAGCATGAGCATCATGCCTAACGGCGAGTGCAGTTTAAGGCGGTACTGCGCGACCAGCGTCGCACTTAGAACAAGTTCAAGGCAGGTAGTTGGATTCTAGCTTCTTTACATCGTTCTGCTCTCTATCGAGGCGTCAGCACCTTGTACTTGATGGATGCAGGTCAACAATATTGTTACTTCAAAACCTCTATTAACATTTGATTCAACATAGTAAAAAAACAATGGTACTGAAGGCTATATTTCAGTTTGTTCATCACAATCAGGAAGATTTACATTTCATTAAATACACATGATTGAATGTTAATATATTGAAAAAGCCTATTAGTTTGTCTAGACCCACAAAAAACATTCAAAGACAGAACAAAGGCAACAATTACCATTTTGTAATCAGCCCATATGAATCACATTATCATAGTAGCTGGTTTGTTTAAAAAAACATCTATTCCTCCAGTGTTAAATCGTGAACAGTGCACATTAAACATGACTTTTTAAGGTAAAATTCTAATCTCTGTTTGGACAAAACATGACATCATCAAACGTTCTTTGCGTCGCCATATTGTCAACAGATTGTCCACCAGCAACCACGGCAACGCCACGGTCACATTGTTTATCACCGTAAAGTTATAGCAAAATATTTACACTTTTAAACTTAAGTCTGTTATAATTTGTAAAAACATCTTATATTGAATTTGTGCTTATTTTGTGTCTTAAAATGTATCTTTTCTCTTGATCTAGTGGACTAACCCTGCCATTTTACAAAAAGATAGTCATTGAGATTGTCCGTGTATATGATTGTTATACATACGATACTTTGCAAAAGTACTTGGCCACCATTGGAGTTGTCTGCTGTACTTATTCACTTTTCCTGTTTTCTAGTAACTTGGTAGTTTAGGGCCACACCGAAAAAAATAAAATTAAACATGTATTATGAGAAAACTGTAAATAAAGCCGTTATTAAAGTGTTGTTTTACTTGAGTACAGTACATCTGAGAAGAAAAAAGGTACTATAAAAAGGGTAATTTTACAAAATTGGTAAATTAATAATTTACATGAGAAAAAGTTGATAGTTTTTTATGACAATAATGACGCAAATAATGGTTTAAAAGTACAGTTTCATAAATATTCGCATAGTACTCAATGTACAGTACAAAAGTACTCCCAAAATTTGCATTTTTCGTTATTGCATTTTAATATTTTGACTTATATCTTTTAGTATTCATGTTCTTTCTTTAAAAAAACTGACCTTTCTCACAAACTGTTTCAGTCTGGCCCTAATACAAAACTAATATATAATGTATAAAGAGTGTATGGTTAATGGAGTACATGTGAGCTGCCATTCTGTAAGTGAACCCTTATCGATGCAAAAAGAGCACCAGTCTTTCTAATGACTCAAAATGCTCCTTATTAAAAAAATACAGAGGTGACCAAAGACTTTTGCACTGCACTGGATGGCTACAATAAAAACATGTTCATGATTATTGAGTCAAGTTGGTCCAAATGGTATTCGAGGTCCATTTGAACACTTGGTGTTTGTGCCTCAGAAGACGCATGACGTGACGTGACGTGTGCCCCCCCCCCCCCCCCCCAATCCTCTGTCCGTCGCTTACTGTTGCATAGTGTTGTTGTGAGACCATTTTTAAAAACACCTCCCCAACAATGACGCCACAACCATATCAAACACAAAATACGTCTGATTAAATGTAGTCTGGAGAAAAGAGACCGAAGCAGGCACCTCAGTGTCACTGTGTACCGTCGCTCCTTCCTTCTTCCCTGTCTTCCTGTCCTCTGTCCAGTCACAGCTTTGTCGTCTTCATTCCGCAGCCCTACTCAGTGCGATGAGTGTGATTCTCATGGTGGTTGTTCTCGCCCTCAATCTCCTGATGGCTGAACAGGGCACTCCACCAGGTTTTGGAGTGGTGCATTACCCTGGACGTCCCAGCGTTCAACTTCTTGATCTCCTGCAAGAAAATGACAGAAGTGAGAGCGTTTCCTTTCCTCATTTGCCTCTCCAAGATATTAAGAGAAGAAACCCGCTCCTCTCACCCCTTTGTCAAACAGTTTGTCGAACTCGTCGCTCATTCGTCGCAGCTGCCGCCCGTACTTCTTGGCGGCCCAGAGCTCAGGTGGAGCCGACTTTGAGCGACCCCTGAACGGACCGCCATCTGTGGGCGTGCCAGCATCCTCTTCCCCCCTGCCTTGGAGCTCCTCGTCCCGGCACACAGTGGAAGCGTGGGACTCCGAGTTGAGCCTGATGCGACCTATCGCGAGGCGGGATGGAGAAAAGGTAAGAGAGGTCTTGATAAAGTTGAGTTATTGATTAGCCATAACCATCTTTATTATCGCTGAGCCTAACTTCTAATGTAACATAATGCAATCAGTAATCAAGACGTAAAACTGAAGATTTTTTTGCTTTGTGCTGTGTTGCCTTATACGACTGGCACAGCAAGCGAGGCTGATCTTGTATGACTTTCTTCAAGATGTGTGATTCGCAAAGGAATCGAGTCTTTTGAACAGCTTTATTAAGTGAACGATAAGAACCGATTAGCAGGTGTGAGCTGTTTTTTTATGCACACACATATTCAGTGATGGCAATTTTTATTGTAGTTGTATTTATACTTTTTCTAACCATATATCCATTGAATTCTTATTTTTGTATTCATTTTTGTATTTTTTAGAATGTTTTTGTGCTTGTTCCTTTTTAGATGAGGAAAAATTCTAAATAGTGATGTCACTGTCGGTCAAAGTATGGTGATATAGCAAACCCAAATAGAAAGTTTACAATAAAAACAACAGAAATAAAAATATAGTTAATATTTCAGAGAGTTTCATATTGATAGAGTCAGGGTTAGAGTCAGGTTAAATTACGGCCAGAAGCCGATTTTTTGGAGGCCCCCACTTGCAACAATATTTCACCCTTTTTTTTTTTTATTTAAGTGAAAAAATGTATAGACTTTTTAAAATCATACTTGAATTTAATTATATCCATGTTTGTATTAACACAAATTATTGGGCTACATTTTTTGGGTCTAAACTAACATTTCTTACATCTGTAAAACTTTATTCAGTAAAAAATGTATTCACATTTTTTCAACAATTATGACCGAGATTTAAACCAAGTCAATCATGCCTTATAAAATAAGATCCATTGTACTGTGCCACAAGGGAAAATAAGTCCTCAAATTCTTATCAGTGACAAAGCTGAAAATAGCGAGGAATACATTTGCAGTAAAATGTTATATGAAGCGCCAGATCATTCTTTAATTTATATTTTACTTGCGCTTTTTCACCCAAAACAGGGCCCACCATAAATCGCGGAACCCTTAAGCACAACACGTGTTCTGCATTTAGGACGGGGTGGCCTTGAATAGAGAAATACTGGTGTACGCTCAAATTATTCAGATCCACATCTTATCTTATAACGGCTACCACTGATATTTTGTTGATAATAAAAAACCTGTTACAAAAAATAACTAACAAAAAATCTGACTAGCTCTTTGAAAGGAAGGGCTCTTCAAAATCCAGCTCCCTTCAAACTGGCATAAATCACACCTCTGCAGTGTGTTCATTTTTTCACATGGTAGAAAATGGTATTTTGGACACTTATGGACTAGGGATGGACGACATTACCTAAAGTCTATATAGTGATATATATTGCAGCCTACTGCAATATAGATACATTTCACAATATATTATTTGGTCCATAAATGATAATATACTCATTTCAAAACAGGGTACAAAGGTTCTTAATTTGGCTGCTGACGTAGCTGATAACGTGTTGCGTTATTTTCGGTTGTATTATTTTGTCAATAATACACTTGCTAATTGGCTATCAATAGGTGGTAACTTTCTGTTATAACATGGTTCTATTTACACTTCTGTTTAAATGTAATAAGCACTTATTTTCTTTTGTTTTACTACTTTACATGCATTTTTGGGCAATACTACAAATTTATAGATCCAATGCCAAGTTGTTACAGGGGCGGTATTGGCCATACCAATACATAACATTTTTAAGATCGTTGAATGATTCAATTGTTGATCACAATAAAAGTTAGACAAAAACACAGGATGGTGGTGTAACAATATATATATTTCTTAATGTTCTACTATTGGCTAAGGTTTAAATATTTAGTTGCTTGCCTATTTTGCTGTTTTTGCCGTCACAAGAGCAATCTTTTACAATAAATCAAAATGCAACAAATACGGCTAACCATTAACGCAAAGGACAAAAAAAACTCCCACAGATCCATATAATAATAACCGATATAATATCACTTTTCTGCAGTACAGAACTGTCCCTCCCTAACACTCACGTATCAGGCTGGCTGCTATAAACAATCCCTGCCCACTCTGCTTCTTGCCTTGTCTGCTTGCAGCTGCTGTGACATAGATTACCGTAATAACCCAGATATCACTCAAAATCGCAGATTCCAACCATTGGCATACTCTCTATTAGGGCTGTGCGATTATATGATCGTGATTAATTTGAGTTTGATCTCGGTGATCAACTGTTGGCTTATTTCCTTGATCAAACATGAGAAAATGCCTTGTTAGAAATTACTACAGTATTAAACAGTTGAGAAGCAACAATGCCTGATATCATTCTGCACAAAAAAAACCACCTTTACTGGAAGAACAAAACAAAGAAATATGACTATCACGAGCATAGAAGTTGAAACACAACATTGAAAAGGAGCCGCGACTTTAGCTTCATTATCTTCTGCAGCTCATTAGTAATTCTGCTCCAAGCACAATGTGACTGTGTTAGTCCCCACTGGGAGAATCAATACAAAAACGCATTTTTATATCTAAATATTTTTTATCAAGACGTGTTATGTGTGTGTAAAGATTCCAATCCTCTGATATAACATATACTAAAAAAATGTGTCCCTGCTGTTGGAGTAACAAGCACCTAGTACCGGTATAAAAAAAACCCTCCACACATAGACACTGTTCTTTTTGTTTGTTTGTGGATTTAAAAAAAAATTTTTGTTCCTGGCATAATTAAACTTGTTTTATGGTACCTCCAATTGAAACTGCACTTTAAAGTATTTTTTTGAAATATGGGCTACAGTATATGAGTTTTAAAACCTGTATACTGTGAGTACCGCTTGTTTGCCAACGCACTGGTGAGAAGCACTGATGTATACAAGTCATTAAAGAACACAATAATTTACCATTAGAAAGTGTTGTTTAGTAAATGTTCACTTAAAATACGTCTTATAGAATTAAAGGCCTATTGACACCCACTACTACCGACCACACAGTCTGATAGTTTATACATCAATGATGAAATCTTAACATTGCAACACATGCCAATACGGCCGGTTTAGTTTACTAAATTACAATTTAAAAATTCCCGCGGAGTTTCCTGTTGAAAACGTCATGGAATGATGACACGTGTTTGTGACATTATTGGTTGGAGGGGACATATTAGATCAGCACCACTTACGGCTGAAAGTCGTCTCTTTTCATCGCGCAATTACACAGTATTTTGGACATCGGTGTTGCTGAATCTTTTGCAATTTGTTCAATTAATAATGGAGAAGTCAAAGTAGAAAGATGTAGGTGGGAAGCTTTAAGCCTTTAGCCACAAAAACACACGGTGTTTCCTTGTTTAAAATTCCCGGAGGTGAAGCTTTACTATGGATCAGAGCGGTCAAGCGAACATGGATCACGACTACATGTCAACCGGCAGTTTTCGCTGTGAAAATAAGTCGCCTCTTACCGGAGATCAGCGGAGCCAGCGTCCTCCTGCTGCCGTGACTTTTCTCAGAGACTCTGCCGTCAAAACACCCGTGGCCACACCCCTCCGACTTTAAGGTACTCTTTAACTCACTAAAACACTAGCAACACAATAGGCAGATAAGGGATTTCCCAGAATTATACTAGTAAATGTGTCTAAAAACATCTGAATCGCTCTCACTTGCCCTCGCCTTTTTTTTTTTAACTTTTTTTTTCTCTCTAGGCCTTCACTTTAAATTTCCTCATCCACAAATGTTTCATCCTCGTTCAAATTAATGGGGAAATTGTCGCTTTCTCAGTCCGAATAGCTCTTGCTGCTGGAGGCTCACATTATAAACAATGTGAGGATGTGAGGAGCCCTCACACCAGTGACATCATCATCTGCTACTTCCGGTAAAGGCAAGGCTTTTTTATTAGCGACCAAAAGTTGCAAACTTTATCGTCAATGTTATCTACTAAATCCTTTCAGCAAAAATATGGCAATATCGCGAAATGATCAAGTATGACACATAGAATGGACCTGCTATCTCCGTTTAAATAAAGAAATCTCATTTCAGTAGGCCTTTAATACTTTGTTTTACTGCAGAATGTTTGTGATGACAGGCAAAAAAACAAAAGAACTTTGGGAGGAAAAAAGTTGTTCTCTTTACACCCACAAAACGAACCGAAACAGCAGTAAACAAGTAATGTACTGAATACTATAAGACTTTTTTAAGTTAACATTCACTTTCCATCCGTCCAGCCATCAATTTTCTACTGCTTGTCCCTTTTGGGGTCAATTATTATTTGTATTCTTTGATGACTTGTATACATCAGTGCTTCTCACCAGTGTTTTAGGAAAGGGCAAGCGGTGACCCAGATTTTGGAGTTTTTTAAAACTCAAATTATGCATCTTATATTTAATGAAAATTAACTACAGTGCAGTTTGAATTTGAGGTACTGTAAAATAATGTGTCCCAACACATAAAACATGTTTAATGGTTATTTCAGGAAAAAAATGTTTTTATCCACAATAGTTTAGTCAACGGTTATCTTAACAATTAGTCGACTAATCAGATAATAAAGTACACATGTATTTAATGGCTCAAATTTTTTCATTGACTTCTAAATGCAGCTGAGTGATTTTAGGCATGTGCTCACTAACAACGAATATGACTAATTCCTTCAGAAATATGTATTTTTACTGTAACTGTGCTGCTCATTCAGCAAAGGATAGTTAAAGTAATTTTTTACACATCGTCTCACACTCGTTAGCAAGGTAGAAGCTAACATGCTTACCGAGGTTAAGACCGCATCCTCCCTCCGAGTGTCCAACATAATGTCGCCGCTTTAAATGCTCGCATATCACTGAAGTATAAGGTCCGCTTTGCAAAATGAACAAGGTATATCCTCACAATTAACATGTTATAACTGCCGGTGTTTTAGGGAGTGACCCGTATGCGCCCGGAAAAACAGGAGTGATGAAATATATTTGTCTGCGAAAAATTTTGGCGACTAATTGTTGCAGCCCTAACATGTAATGATGGTTTTTAGGTCAATATTTTGTGAAAATTATGTATGATTGTCTCTTTAGGATGCGGGTCTTATTTATGTGCCTCCACTTTGACTACGTCTTCTCCGTGCCATCTTTGTCATTTCTAGCACTTCCATAGAAAGACTGACAGATATAAGTTCGAATTATACACAACTTTGTATTAGAAATAACAAACCGGAGGATGCAAGTGCATTTACAACCTAGTCTGCCCCACAAGAAGAGGATAGAGGAAAAAATGTGCTTATTGACTACAAAGCGGACAACAATAACAAATGTGTGCAAGGCACTCTCGGTACAATTATACAATATATAGATAATCCGTTGATGTTTTCCCCAAACTGTGACAACACGGGTTGTGCAAATTCCTGGAGTAAGAATAAAGAAAAGCAAGATTGATTTATAAATATCCATGCAATGCCTCCAAGGTTTAATTTAAAATTTCCAGGGCTTACACCGATCCCTAATACATAACTGCAGGTACCAATAGGTAAGAAAAGTTGGTTTTGCATATTAGGGTCCCTTTTAAAGCATTATCTATATCATGTATATTGTATATTGTTTATAATGCCGGCCAAACTATTGGCACGCAGTTGGAGGCGTTTGTGTCAGTGAAGGACAGGAGGAAACTGGACAAACTGCTGGCCATCATGGACAATCCTGCCCACCCACTCCACCAGACAATTGAGGGACAGCAGAGCTCATACTCCAACAGGCTTCTTCAGCTCTGTTCCCACAGTGTTAGATTCAAGACCTCCATCCAGCTGTATAATCACTCGCCATACAGCAATAGATGAAATCTGTCTATTACCTGAGCGCTTCTATGTTAGTTACCTCTCTTTGTTTATAATGTCTATTTTCTGCTGGATCTACTCTCTATTTTATGCTGCAGCTGTTACAGATACTGTAATATTGTACAAGGTATATGTTATATATTTTATATATTATATAAAAACATAATATAATATATCATATATCATATACGGTATGAATAATATGTAAATATTACATATGTTATTTTATATTGCTACTACGGTACATTTTATTCCTACTTTATACCTGCATTATCCTTTCCATCCTTTGTAACTGATCTACTGCGTGGAACAATTTCCCTTGTGGATCATTAAAGTTCGTCTAAGTCTTCACAATATAATACTTTTATTTAAATTTACTGTATCACTACAACAAATGACTATAAAAATTATATAGTAATATTTCACAACAATTACCCATTGTTATAGAATCAGAGTTGTCTTTAATATCACAGCAAAATACTGTAACTTCAAACTTGATTTTTCACTAATGGCGTACCGTAGACTACGTTGCACACTCTTGTACAATAAGTGCGGCGGTAAGTCTAAGTAAGACATGCTAACAGACATTTAATACGGATCCAAGTTTTATAATCATGACGACAAACAGTTGCTACTGCTTGGCACTCAGCATCAAGGGGTGGAATCGGGGGTTCTATCCATCCATTTTCTACCGCGTGTCCCATTCGGAGTCTCGGGGGGTGCTGGAGCCTATCTCAGCTGCATTCGGGCGGTAGGCAGCGTACACCCTGGACAAGTCGCCACCTCATCACAGGGTCAACACAGATAGACAAAATTCCCACACTAGGGTCAATTTAGTGTTGCCAATCAGATTATTTGCATAACTTGAACTTCAGGTTATGTAATACAGATGATAGACAATATAAATAATATACATTTGACCAACAATAGAGCTTTAATTACTATCGTTGTATCATGATATTGCATGTTGACACATTCTAGGTGTGTCCTGCAAATTTGATGATTGAATCAAATATTGCTAGTAAAGATACCAAGTATAGTATGAATGGATGGTTGATACTACAGTGAATAGTTTAATATTTCATTATCTCAAAATTGTTTTTTTGTTGTATTTGTTCCCATCCATCTTCTACTGCTCATCCCATTTGGGGTTGCGGGGGTGCTAAAGCCTATCTCAGCTGCATTGAGTCACCAAAATGATTCCCGAGCGCGGCCACCGCTGCTGCTCACCGCTCCCCTCACCTCCCAAGGGGTTAACATGGGGATGAGTAAATTGCAGAGAGAAATTTCACCACATCTAGTGTGTGTGACAATCATTGGTACTTATAAGTCCCACCTGTTTCCCTACAGAGTTGTTCCGATAATGGCGGCCATGGTTTTTAAAGGCCTACTGAAACCCACTACTACTCACCACGCAGTCTGATAGTTTATATATCAATGATGAAATATTAACATTGCAACACATGCCAATACGGCCTTTTTAGTTTACTAAATTGAAATTTTAAATTTCCCGGGAGTTTCGTCTTGAAAACGTTGTGTAATGATGACGTGTACGCAAGACGTCACTGTTTTTTAGGAAGTATGACCGCTGCGCACAAACACAGGTAAAAGTCGTCTGCTTTAACGGCATAATTACGCTGTATTTTGGAGATCTGTGTTTCTGAACTCCCAAAATTACAGTGGGTGCTTTGTTGAGATGTAAGGCTAATTCACACCAAACAATTACATTCAGTTGCAAATGACCCACCTCCCATTCTAAGCTCGGGTAAGACAAGTGTGAGACTTTGGGGGAGTTTCCGGTCCCGTCCCGAAGGGGGTTGGGTGTTGTCCCCTTCTTCTACCTCCTCGGAGGGCTCCGACTCGCTGTCTGATATGGTGAAGTTTGCAGCCATTGTGACATCTGGGGAAATGGTAAATACTCAGTTATATAATGGCAATGATAGTGATGCAAAACAACAATGTTGCTAGCTTCAGTGAGTAGTATGGCGGGTGGTGGCTAACACACCCAAGTAATGCTATCAGCTGCCTCCTGTTAGCCTGTCCAAAGGTAACCTTAAATTGCACACTTATTTCGACAACAATAGTACGGCGTGGTGTTGTAACTAGGTAGCAAACAAGCATTTTCTTCTGGTCTCAACACGGTCCCTGTTGTTGTGTTGTTGACTCAAGAGGACAAAAGAAACTTCCAACAGGGCGGAAGGTGTTGCGGTGCGATGTAAAACTAGTAAATTAAGCAAAAAAAGGCACAGTGCGGATTAGTTTTCTTACCCGATGTCTTTGGGAATAAAAACGTCTCGTCATAAAGTGCACGCTTGTCTTACTGAGAGCAGCGAGAGCGGCTGTCCTTGTTGTTGTGAAATAATCTTTTTTTTTTTTTCCAGCCGAATTCAGTTCGCTGCGCGCTCGCCCAATGACCGCGCGGTGACGTCACTGTTGCGAGCGAGCGCTGGGCTGTGGCTTTTGTTTGTCTCACCGCTTAGTTACCGTAACTCCCCGCTTAGAGGCGCACTCACATTGCTGCATAGCTGGACACATTCGGTACATCAGGGGTCACCAACGCGGTGCCCGCGGGCACAAAGTCGCCCGTAAGGACCACATGAGTAGCCCGCTGGCCTGTTCTAAAAATAGCTCAAATAGCAGCACTTACCAGTGAGCTGTCTCTATTTTTAAAATTGTATTTATTTACTAGCAAGATGGTCTCGCTTTGCTCGATATTTTTAAATCTAAGAGAGACAAAACTCAAATACAATTTGAAAATCCAAGAAAATATTTTAAAGACTTGTTTAAATAAATTCATTTATTTTTTTTACTTTGCTTCTTATAACTTCCAGAAAGACAATTTTATAGAAAAAATACAACCTTAAAAATGATTTTAGGATTTTTTAAACACATATACCTTTTTACATTTTAAATTCCTTCCTCTTCTTTCCTGACAATTTAAATTAATATTCAATTAATTTTTTATTTTTTTTATTGTAAAGAATAATAAATACATTTTAAATGAATTCTTCATTTTAGCTTCTGATTTTTGGACAAAGAATATTTGTGAAATATATCTTCAAACTTATTATGATTAAAATTCAAAAACATTATTCTAGCAAATGTAGAAAATCTGTTGAATCAAATTTAAATCTTATTTCAAAGTCTTTTGAATTTCTTTTAAAATTTTTGTTCTGGAAAATCTCAAAGAAATAAGGATTTGTCTTTGTTAGAAATATAGCTTTGTCCAATTTGTTATATATTCTAACTAAGTGCAGATTGGATTTCAACCTATTTAAAACATGTCATCAAAATTCTAAAATTAATCTTAATCAGGAAAAATTACCAATGATGTTCCATAAATTCTTTTTTAAATTTTTTCAAAAACATTTGAATTAGCTAGTTTTCCTCTACATATTTTTCGGTTGAATTTTGAGTTTTAAAAAGTCAAAATTGAAGATAAACTATGTTTCAAAATTTAATTTTCTTTTTTTTCATGTTTTCTCCCCTTTTAAACCGTTCATTTAAGTGTTTTTTCATCATTTATCCTCTTCAAAAAACCTTCCGTATAAGGAAAAAAAATGTACGACGGAATGACAGACAGAAATACCCATTTTTTTATATATATAGATTTATTTATTAAAGGTAAATTGAGCAAATTGGCTGTTTCTGGCAATTTATTTAAGTGTGTATCAAACTGGTTGGTAGCCCTTCACATTAATCAGTACCCAAGAAGTAGCTCTTGGTTTCAAAAAGGTTGGTAACCCCTGCGGGTCACCCAGGGGCGCCCCGCCCGTGAAGCAGAACACGCTCTGTGCGTAGGGCCCCACGATCCGCGGGGGATCCAGTTTTGCGTAAAAAAGCGCATGTAAAAGATCAATTAATAAATGACAGGGTGCTTCTTATGGACATTTACTTCAAAAAGTATTGCTCGCAGCCTCCCACTTTGTCCACTGTTAACAATTTAACGGCAAATTTCCCCTTGTCAAGTCTGTAGCTCTCTTGGCGCAATGCAGTAGTTCTTGTCTTACAGTAGTCTGTGTAAGTAAGTAAGTTAAATTAGTAAGTAATATATTTTTTTATGAAGTGCTTTTCACAGACCGAGATCACAAAGTGCTGTCCAAAACATAGGTGACTAAAACAACAATTACATGATAAAACATCATAAAGGAATGCTAGGTCTCCATGGGTTTTAAAATTAGTTTTTGTGTCCTTTAGGAAAGACTGTAGCCAGGAGACTGAAAGCTGCTAATTTGAAATACTGATTAAAGGTAGTGTTACAATGTTGGTAAATTAATGTTTTAATGATACACACATTATTAAACAGTTTATTTTCTATGATTCCGTTTTAGTACAAACATTCAGCAAATTAAATTCAAGTTTGTCAAAAAAATTTTTTAAAAAAATGGGGTTTGAATGAAAACAAGTGTGGAAAAAAATTAAATGGGAAAGAGGGCCTCTAAATAAAATTATGTTTAGGGCTCTGGGTACACCGTACACCTGTATCAAATGTATATTTAATATACAGTGTTGTATATAATATGATAAGATGCAAAAGTCGAACAGTTAACTTTTTAATTTGTGTAAGTATAGTACAAGTATTCTTGAATGGCTCAATTGCATTTACTTACAGAATGTCTTTGGTCCTGAACAGCGCTGAAGTCCAGTTTTAGTGCAAGTCGGAACTTATACCTAAATTGTGCATAAATAAACACCTACTCTAAGTCAATCACACTTTGCATAGAACACGGGGGAGGCATACTGTATTGTATGAATCAAGTGATGAAAAGATCAATCAATGTTTATTTATATAGTCCTAAATCACAAGTGTCTCAAAGGACTGCACAAGCCACAACGACATCCTCGGTTCAGAGCCCACATAAGGGCAAGGAAAAACTCACAACCCAGTGGGATGTCAATGTGAATGACTATGAGAAACCTTGAAGAGGACCGCCCCCTCTAGGGGAGACCGGATGAAATGGACGTCGAGTGGGTCTAGCATAATATTGTGAAAGTCCACTCCATAGATAGATAGATACAAAAATTAAAATAATAAAAAAGAGAGAACAATTCCTTTTATCCCTGTCGTTGTCTTGCTTAGCTCCTCTCTCGGTGTGTATTTTGTTGCATTTCATCGGTTTTAGGTTCCAGTTCAGTCCCTGAAACTTGGATTACACTCCTGTGTGGAGGCACCAGCATATAGCTAAACCAGCTCGCTCCTCCCCCTCCAAACTGTCTTGTGTAGCATGGCATGCACCTCACTTCATGTTCTCTCCTGTTCGCTATTCTTACCATGTCTGAGTTAATGTGTAGAGATTTACTACAAAAGTACAATACATTCACTTATTGTGTTACCAAAAAAATCAGTTGAAATAATTTAGAATGTTGGATTTAGAGAACATACACAAATCATTTATATATTAAATCTAAAATATTGAAATTTAAAGATTCGGTGCATTTGCAAACAGAATGTGCAAACATTCTTCCCAAAAAAAGAGAGCTATAAACTTGATTCATTTTGAATATTGCGCTCAGAACATCTTCGGCAATTTTCATAGTTTCTATTGTACTGTAGCAACCCTTCTGCACTCCGGCTATATTATCAGATCAGTCATACTGAAAGATGCAACAATTGGAAGTAGATGTGCTTTTTATTATTCACAATCCTTACGTAAAACAAAAACACATGTGCCAAACTTTTTTATGCATTTGAATTGATTGATTGATACTTTTATTAGTAGATTGTACAGTTCAGTACATATTCCGTACAATTGACCATAAATGGTAACACCCGAATAAGTTTTTCAACTTGTTTAAGTCGGGGTCCACATTAATCAATTCATGGTAAATAAATAGCTAAACATTGACTCAACAGATCGAAGGTCCTCTATTGCGGCCATAATACCCTCTGAAAACATCCATAAACCACCAACAATACTCCACTTGCATGTCGTGACCTTAAAATGAACCAAATAGGAATGATATTGTTATTAAAAGCGCTAACACAGACGGCCTACTTAGTGGCGCATTCATAGCACTGAGCTAATGCTAGCTTACCCTGCTATTGTTGACACACTAAGACGGCGGCTGCTTTTGCTTTGTCTCAAACTTGCTAAAAGTTCATTTGAGATTATAATTCATGCATTTCTTACGTGGTAGTAGACACATGGGACCATGGACCAAGAGGCTGGTAGACTTTGACATCCCCCGAGATGACAAACGTAGTTGCGCTACCTTTTTTTTTACATTTTGTGAGGATTGAAATTGAATCTTCATCTAAACGCGGTTATCTGAGCGTCCCGTCGGTTGGCACCCCGCCGAGAGTGGAAATTGTTAAGGGTTTGTTTTATTATGGTTAGTTTGTACGTTTAGCACTTAGAAATGCTGCTGATGCTATAGTATTTCAATAAAGCTGCATCCGTTTAGCCCTTGGCTGCTAAAACATATTGCTCATTCTCTTTGTCTTTGGGCTCAAAAATATAAGGTTCTGATCATCATTTTTCCCAAACGTCTGCTCAATTAGCATTTTTGTTAATAGGGAAGGAATATGTGGTTCCTAATGCTACGTCACGGATCACGTGACCGACTTTATCATTAAATCGCAAAATCTCTGTGAGATTGATACTATTTTGATCCTATCTATTTATTTGGTTTCATGCAACAAGATAGACAGTATATGATAATAGTTTCAATATCGAGGCAACTTGTTTTTCCACTGTACTGGATCTTTAAGTTTACTTAGTCATTCACTTATGTTATGGAAATAGCATTGGTATAGTTTTTTGTTAACATGCTCTGTAAAAGGTTAACTGTTACGGTACACCATAATGACTGTTTGGTACCTATCTGGGTGTTAAGGTCACGGTTCTGTTCATTTTGGGTACATTAAGGGAAAAAAATTAAAAACATAAAAATGCTTAACTTCAGTGTAAACAGCTTTAATGTTTTTTAAAATGAAACAAACAAATGCCACTCTCTCGCAGGTAAATTAATCGATACATTCATTTGTCAAATAAAAAGCTATAGCACCCTGAAAATTTTAAAGGATGCACTTTCACTTTTTGCAATAAAGATGCTAGAAGCAATGCAATGTTGGCCAAAACAGTAGCATTTTAACTTTGTATTATCAGTGACATCTTGAAACATCTTGAAAACATCTTGAAAGTATTCACAGAGCTTCACATTTTCCACATTTTCTTATGTTACCGCCTTATTCCAAATTTTAATGTTGTCCTCTAAATTCAACAGATGATAATGTAAAATGTTTTTTTTTAATTTTGCAAATATATGAAAAATAAGAAACTAAGAAATCCCATGTAAACAAGTATTTACAGCCTTTGCTCAATACTTTGTTCATGCACTTTTGGCAGCATTTAAAGCCTCAAGTAATTTTGAATACAATTCCACAAGTTTGGCACACCTAACTTTGGGAAATTTCGCCCATTCCTCTTTTCCCCGTTCTCCTCTTTGCAGCACCTCTCACACACCATCAGGTTGAATGGGAGGCGTTAGTTTTCATCCAGGTTGTCTCTCTACATTGCAGCATTAACCTGCGAGTCACTTGCGTGTACTGTAGTGACCCCTTGTGTGTTTGGTGTAGTGGAGGAATTCTGTGATTTCCAACTGTCTGTGAGGCCCCGACCTTTTTAGGTTAAGCCCTGACTAGATGGAGAGGACAGTTGACTTTGCTTTTGTTGTTTTAGACCAAGTTTACAGATTTGTTTTGTTTAAAAAAAAGTAAAAATGAAAATACACTGGACACCAAATCTGATTTTTTTTTACCTTCAAATGTCACAGATATAAAAAAAACTTTGAAGTGCATTAGATCCGATTTTTTTGCATCAGATTTGGGCCACATCAGGAGGTAGTTCAAATCCGTTTAGAATCAGATCTTTTCAAATTTGATTGCAGTCTAAACAGCAATGCGAGTTATTTGCGACTTTTACATCATCTTTAGTCGAGCTACATCATTTGTGAATTTTTGCCGTTCTCTTTTTCTTTCTCCTGTGTTTGTTTTCGTTTCTAATAGAAAAATAATTTACCATAAAAATCTATTTTCTCTGTTTTTGGTTTGATAATTAAAACCAAAAAATGGAAAACCGATCATTAGCCATGATCCATTATCCACTATCCTATTTCCTTGATGTGTTTGAAAATCAAAAATGGGAATTAAAACAAGTTGAAAATTCTTTGTCTATTTTTCGTTCAATATTCAGACATGTGGGTAATTGCACATGCGCAGTGTCTGTTTTCCGTACCCTCGTCTATGAATAACCCGCAACAACAGTAAAAAAAAAAGACAAAGAAGAATGGTGTGGAAGTTTGTTGCGGTTAAAAGTTCCTTTTCATTTTTTTAATGTCAAGAGACATGGAAAGTCAGACATTTTATTGGTTCTCTATCGAGCAGGCAAAATTGGTCAATGTACGTCACTCTTCTTCTGTTGTACAAACCCCGTTTCCATATGAGTTGGGAAATTGTGTTAGATGTAAATATAAACGGAATACAATAATTTGCAAATCCTTTTAACAACACTCAATAAATGTTTGGAAACTGAGGAAACTAATTGTTGAAGCTTTGAAAGTGGAATTCTTTCCCATTCTTGTTTTATGTAGAGCTTCAGTCGTTGAACAGTCCGGGGTCTCCGCTGTCATATTTTACGCTTCATAATGCACCACACATTTTCGATGGGAGACAGATCTGGACGGCAGGCGGGTCAGGAAAGTACCTGCACTCTTTTTTTACGAAGCCACGCTTTTGTAACACGTGCTGAATGTGGCTTGGCATTGTCTTGCTGAAATAAGCAGGTACGTCCATGAAAAAGTATGTACCTTTCAGCATCAATGGTTCCTTCACATTTTTATTAGTTACCCATGACTTGGGCACTAATGGACCTCCATACCATCACAGATGCTGGCTTTTGAACTTTGCGTCGATAACAGTCTGGATGGTTCACTTCCCCTTTGGTCCGGATGACACAATGTCGAATATTTCCAAAAACAGTTTGAAATGTGGACTCGTCAGACCACAGAACACTTTTCCACTTTGCATCAGTCTATCTTAGATGATCTCGGGCCCAGAGAAGCCGGCGGCGTTTCTGGATGTTATTGATAAATGGCTTTGGCTTTGCATAGTAGAGCTTTAACTTGCACTTACAGATGTAGCGACGAACTGTATTTAGTGACAGTGGTTTTCTGAAGTGTTCCTGAGCCCATGTGGTGATATCCTTTAGAGATTGATGTCGGTTTTTGATACAGTGCCGTCTGAGGGATCAAAGGTCACCGTCATTCACTGTTGGTTTCTGGCCATGTCGCTTACGTAAAGTGATTTCTCCAGATTCTCTGAACCTTTTGATGATATTATGGACCGTAGATGTTGAAATCCCTAAATTTCTTACAATTCCACTTTGAGAAACGTTGTTCTTACACTGTTTGACTATTTGGTCACGCAGTTGTGGACAAAGGGGTGTACCTCACCCCATCCTTCCTTGTGAAAGACTGAGCATTTTTTGGGAAGCTGCTTTTATACCCAATCATGGCACCCACCTATTCCCAATTAGCCTGTACACCTGTGGGATGTTCCAAATAAGTGTTTGATGAGCATTCCTCAACTTTATCAATATTTATTGCCACCTTTCCCAACTTCTTTGTCACATGTTGCTGGCATCAATTTCTAATGATTATTTGCAAAAAAAAACAGGTTTATCAGTTTGAAATTCAACTATGTGGTCTTTGTAGCATATTCAACTGAATATGGGTTGAAAATAATTGGCAAATCATTGTATTCCGTTTATATTTACATCCAACACAATTTCTCAACTCATATGGAAACAGGGCTTGTAGTCACAGGTCACTTGTTGATCCGGTCAACTTCCTTTTTGTGTTAACTATATCAAACTGCACATGGAAGTGACGACATTGGGGCCTCTGCGTTCATACGGTAGTCTGATAAAGATCACGTTTCACTTGTAATCTAAATAGTCAGCTGGAAAAAATAAGATTCGGTCCACTTTGGTCTGCAGCGTAAACATTGTTATTGTTGATCGACCATCCCATCTTCAAACGAACAACATTCAGGGGGAAGTTACAGTGCTTTTAGATGGAGGTGGGAGCCAGGGCAGCACCTGATACTCATTGAAAAGAGCAATATATGCTTTCTTTTCATAGTCAACGAAAGTCTAGATTTTTCGCTAGTCGCTTTTTTTGATGAAGAGTATCTGAGGCTCTTAAATATAGCAACAAAGTTGTTAAGTTGACAGCACTTAAGATCCCTCAAGCTTTTTCTTCTTTTTCTCTGGCAGACCGGCTGCATTATATGTTTATGAACGAGGGTGAACACTTGGTGCCAAATTTATTCCTGGCGCGCCATTACAAATAAATGTATTGGAGAAACAGTGACAGAAACATTGTGACTGAATAAATGCAGAGTGTATAATAAATAGATACTTTCTGAATAATATTAAATGAATTAATTCAGAGTAAGTGGTTCTTCCGACATTTTCCTTGTAAAACCTTTAACATGCTCATATTTGTACATTGTTTCATTTTCTTGCTCAAGCCGTTCCGTAATGTTAATTCACTGATCTAAAAGTGTTTAGTGTTTTACACACATAAAGATGTTAAACTGTTAAAAGTTTGTTGTTAAATCTTCTAATGCATATTATTTTGCATTATATATATATATATAATTTATATATTATATGTCTTATCTATTATATATAGTGTATATATAAATAAATTGAATGGTAAATGGATTGTACTTGTATAGCGCTTTTCTACCTTCAAGGTACTCAAAGCGCTTTGACACTTCTTCCACATTCATCCATTCACACACACATTCACACACTGATGGAGGGAGCTGCCATGCAAGTCGCTAACAGGCACCCATCAGGAGCAAGGGTGAGGCGTCTTGCTCAGGACACAATGGACGTGACGAGGTTGGTACTAGGTGGGGATTGAACCAGGGACCCTTGGGTTGCGCACGGCCACTCTCCCAACTGCGCCAGGCCGTCCCTAATATATATATATATATATATATATATATATATATATATATATATATATATATATATATATATATATATATATATATATATATATATATATATATATATATATATATATATATATATATATATATATATATATATATATATATGCGCAGAGGTGGGACCAAGTCATTGTTTTGCAAGTCACAAGTAAGTGTCAAGTCTTTGCCCTCAAGTCTCGAGTCAAGACAGGCAAGTCCCAAGTCAAGACTGGAAAGTCTCAAGTCAAGTCCCAAGTCCTGCATTTTGAGTTTCGAGTCATTTCAAGTCCTTTTAACCCCAGACTAATATATTTACACAGATTGTGTATGCTTTTAAAACGCTGTATGCATTTATTAAAACAAGTGCATTTGAAACTGCAGGAAAAAAATTGTGCTGACATTGCACTTCATAATAGCACTATTAACCAGTCATTTTAAACATTTAACTCATTCCTTTACAGAATAAACACATTTAAAAAAAATAAGTACTACTGTACTTATTTGCACAAACGTGTTAACATTGTATTTCCATGGCATTTTACATTTTAACTAGTTCCACAGCAGTTTATATCCTGTTCTTACCTTATCTCATTGATCTCATCTCATATTCTATGTGTGTTTATGTGTGCGTACACATGAAAAACATAAATACATGAACATAACAATGAACAGAGTCATACTTTTTAGATGTCAGGGCCTTATGCAATATGTGCACATATTCTTAATATAGTATACATTTTAACCGACCTTTATTTGACTATGTCTGTCTTTTTGTAGGTGGCTAAAATACGCGGTGCTGCTGACCGCCGTCTAACGTTGCGTTACAGTGTGTGATGCATTCACCAACGTAACGTTATGCGTAGGTACCTCATGCAACCCTGCTTAAAAAAAACAATTTGACAAAAAGTATGAATAAAGTAGTGAACTGCAGTGGACGCAACAGATTGTCGTGTTTGCAATGACGTTATAAATAGACATCTTCTAAGTAGACGCAGCATTGGCTGCTATTACACGAGCAATTTGGCCGCCATCTTGAAGAGGTGACAAGGTGCTGGCGAGCAGCCTAAACTGACAGGTAGAAAACAAAGATATTGGGCTGATGTTCAGCGTTTTCCTGCTCAAATGAGCGGACTGTTGAAAATAGGAATCGGGGGATTACTTTTCATAAGTAAGATTTAACATTAACGTACTATTCGTTGTATTTTGGGAAAAGAATATCACCATCGAGTTGAGAAGGAGCAAAGATCTTCAACATTTGTATGTGAAAATCACAAAGAAATCTTCTGGGGGAGGATGACCCCGCCCCTACAGGTATTTGGTTAACAAACTTTCAGCCCCACCTAAAACAAAATTCACCAGCCACCACTGATTATGATGCATTCTCATTTTAGGCAAAATATAAGACAATACTCTCTTAACAGTATAATTGTAACCAGGAATAAGTCTTCAAGTAACAATATTCAAATACTAACATTGTTGGGTAAGACAGACTTTGGTTTTATTCTGAATCCAGTGAAACAGATTGGTGGTTTTAGTTCATATAAAGACTTTCAGGTGTTTATATATGTTTAAGTATTTGGCACACTTTTGTCCATAGCAACATACATAAAAAATACATATAAAACAATCCCTGTAAAGATTATTATTTAAGGGAAGAATGTAATAGAAAATATCAATACAAAGTGTCAAGACAGAATAAACTCTCTGTTGCTGCAAAAACAGAGATACAGTCTATAGGTCCCTAAGATATACAGATATCTAATGTATTCATACATTGTTTATGTAGGATATACACATGTATATATCACCTAATCATATTGTTTCTTCAACTTAAAAATAGTTGACCGTTTTTTCACCCTTCTCTGGGATTATATTCCCAGTTTTGATCTTGGACGTTTGGTCACTTATAGCATATAAGAATATTATATTACTGTGAAGCAAACTATGAACACGCCAAAGCATGTGTCCTTTATCATAGCTACACGAATAACAAAAAAGCGGGTGAAAATGAGTGGTATTCAGTGAGGTAAGATGAATTAAATGTGCTGACAGTTCATTGCTCCTGCCAAATGAATTGCACTGAGTGGAGTGGATCACAACTCCAAGATGGCGGCCCCGTGTCTCGTCTGCGCGAGTAGGCTGTAGTGCTCCATGCTGCTACCCTTATAAGATGTCTATGGTTCTAACGTTAGCAGTGAGTTTACAGCCTCATTGATTTAACTACACAACAAATAAAAGTTACGTTACCCAGCCAATAAACGTTAGCTTTCATTCAAAACTTACCCTTCATTGTGCATCTTGAAATGTCAAACGAAGTAGGAAGTTGTTGCGTCTCCGTCTGTAATCTTCGAACCGCATGCTTTGCATACTGGAATTCGTTTTTTGTTGACCAACTTGTAGTTTTAATCCCCGAGCGAAAACATTTTTGGCATAATTTTTCCTCACTGGCGGGTTGTTTGAGAGATCTTCTTCGTTGGTTGTCCTGCAATTTGATTGGTTGAATGCTGTGTGACGAAAATAACGTGGATGTAATTTGATTGGCTGTTGTACTGACAGGTAGCGCACACGCTGTCATCGCACACACGCTGACAGACACGCGTACACAATGGAAGATACGGAGCGCTCCTGAATAACTTTTTAATCTTTGGGTTTTGGGGAAATTAGCAAGTCATTAGCAAGTCATATCAAGACAAAAGGCTCAAGTCCAAGTCAAGTCACAAGTCATTGATGTTAAAGTCTAGGTCGAGTTGCAAGTCTTTTTACATTTTGTCAAGTCGAGTCTAAAGTCATCAAATTCATGACTCGAGTCTGACTCGAGTCCAAGTCATGTGACTCGAGGCCACACCCCTGTATATATATGTATATGTATATATATATATATATATATATATATATATATATATATATATATGTATGTATACATTCTGTACATATATATACAACCCCTGTTTCCATATGAGTTGGGAAATTGTGTTAGATGTAAATATAAAATGGAATACAATGATTTGCAAATCCTTTTCAACCCATATTCAATTGAATGCACTACAAAGAAAAGATATTTGATGTTCAAACTCATAAACTTTATTTTTTTTTGCAAATAATAATCAACTTAGAATTTCATGGCTGCAACACGTGCCAAAGTAGTTGGGGAAGGACATGTTCACCACGGTGTTTCATCACCTTTTCTTTTAACAACACTCAATAAACGTTTGGGAACTGAGGAAACTAATTGTTGAAGCTTTGAAAGTGGAATTCTTTCCCATTCTTGTTTTATGTAGAGCTTCAGTCGTTCAACAGTCCGGGGTCTCCGCTGTCGTATTTTATGCTTCATAATGCGCCACACATTTTCCATGGGAGACAGGTCTGGATTGCAGGCGGGCCAGGAATGTACCCGCACTCTTTTTTTTACGAAGCCACTCTGCTGTAACACTTGTCTTGCTGAAATAAGCAGGAGCGTCCATGATAACGTTGCTTGGATGACAACATATGTTGCTCCAAAACCTGTATGGACCTTTCAGCATTAATGGTGCCATCACAGATATGTAAGTTACCCATGCCTTGGGCACTAATGCACCCCCATACCATCACAGATGCTGGCTTTTGAACTTTGCGCCTATAACAATCCGAATGGTTATTTTCCTCTTTGTTCTGGAGGACACCACATCCTCTGTTTCCAAATATAATTTGAAATGTGGACTCGTCAGACCACAGAACACCTTTCCACTTTGCATCAGTCCATCTTAGGTGAGCTCGGGCCCAGCCAAGCCGGCGGTGTTTCTGGATATTGTTGATAAATGGGTTTGGCTTTGCATAGTAGAGTTTTAACTTGCACTTACAGATGTAGCGACCAACTGTAGTTACTGACAGGGGGTTTATGAAGTGTACCTGAGCCCATGTGGTTATATCCTTTACACACTGCTGTCTGTTTTTGATGCAGTACCGCCTGAAGGATCAAAAGTCTGTAATATCATCGCTTAAGTGCACTGATTTCTCCAGATTCTCTGAACGTTTTGATGATTTTACGAACCGTAGATGGTAAAATCCCTAAATTCCTTGCAATAGCTCGTTGAGAAATGTTGTTCTAAAACTATTCGATAATTTGCTTACAAAGTGGTGACCCTCGCCCCATTCTTGTTTGTGAATTACTTAGCATTTCATGGAAGCTGCTTTTATACCCAATCAGGCCACCCAACTGTTCCCAATTAGCCTGCACACCTGTGGGATGTTCCATATAAGTGTTTGATTAGCATTCCTCAATTTTATCAGTATTTTTTGCCACCTTTCCCAACTTCTTTGTCACGTGTTGCTGGCATCAAATTCTAAAGTTAATGATTATTTCCCCAAAAAATGTTTATCAGTTTGAACATCAAATATGTTGTCTTCGTAGCATATTCAACCGAATATGGGTTGAAAATTATTTGCAAATCATTGTATTCCGTTTATATTTACATCTAACACAATTTCCCAACTCATATTGAAACGGGGTTTGTATATACATATATATTATATACATATGGTATATAGTGTATAATAGATTACATATATAATATATAAATTATATGTATATTGCAAAATAATATGCGTTAGAAGTTTTAACAACAATCTTTTTATATACACACACTTGTATATACCTGTATATGTATATGTTATATATACCCTGCCTTCCGCCCGATTGTAGCTGAGATAGGCGCCAGCGCCCCCCGCGACCCCGAAAGGGAATAAGCGGTAGAAAATGGATGGATGGATGGATATATAGTTGTTGTTTTTTACTTCTCTGCAAAATAGGAAAGAATTAACAGAACTGGTGTTGCCATACTCTGCTTGACCAGCAGATAGCAGAACTGAACTGTCCATTTAAGGTGAACTGACAGTACTGACATCAGTGGTATGTCTTCTTGAAATAAAAGTCTCATTTCTATTTTTATTGATTTGTCAAGACATTTACAACAAGCCCTTGCTATTTGTCTCCTACATTTGGCTATCTAAGTTCTGCCGAGTCACCCGTGTAATTATACACAATTTATTTCTCATCCTCTAGTTCCTTTTCACCACTCTTGACCTTTTGCGCCTTCTAAGCTGGACGCACATTTCTCCCGGTGTCAGGGGAGCAGGAGCAAATTCGTCTTCGACAATAATCCTTAATTATTTTATGCATCCAAATATAGAACTCATTTTGAGGTCCGTAAGTTGAGGCAAACATGCCAAGTCCAAACACTGCTTTCTCATGAACCGCTGTTTGGAGCAAGAGCTCTATTTTGAAAAGGATTAGAGGAATAATACATGGAATTCGTCATTTTTGGTTGGATTTGTGTGAGGCTTTTTAATGCAGTTTGAGTATGCACGGGCGGAATATGTTCGCTTTAAAAGAGACGTTGCAATAAGAATGTGATGAGCTGCACTCTCACTTACAGCTGCCAGGATCAGTTTCACACATGCGCACGCACACGAGTGCACAGCATGTGTTTTTGTTAAGTCTGCTGCATTTTAATCTGACGGAGCCATACAATTAGTATCCATTTATATACCCCCATGTACCAGCCTCGCCCTGCCTTGCCTCCTTTCTCCTCATCTGGCGGGTTATTTTGGGAAGCAGAGGCGTATACGCTCCCACACAGTCTCAAAACCACCACTCTGCGAATGTGTGTGTTGGCAGCAGCAGCAGTGTTTCCTGCTGAAGAATTCTCTTTTTTTTAAGCAAGGCACAGCCTCACGTTTCAAGAGATTTCTCGCTTCAAAACGATTCGAAGTAGAAGAACGCGAGATGGTGTGAAAAGAAAGCTCACCTTTACTGCCTGACCTACCCAATGCTGCCCATCAATGATACGCGAGCAGCAACACGGTAAAAAGTTAAGTGAGAGAGTGAGGAGTAAAAACAGACTCTCTTAGAGAGCTTGAACCCTTTCATCAGTACATGCTCATTACGGGCGGCCGCTCCCTTGCTGTACAAACGCTGTGATCACAAGGCTGACATATGGCAGGGTTCTAATTCAATCTGCCCCGCCCGTGTGTGTAGTCTGGCTGCATCAGCTTGCTCCTTGTACATGACATCTGAGGTGTTTCGATTCGATTCAGATCTTGAGGTTGCCAATACGATACAATTTGTTTATTTAAAACGATACTAGGCCCTGAGTTCAATCACGGGCTTGGGATCTTTCTGTGTGGAGTTCGGATGTTCTCCCCGTGACTGCGAGGGTTCCCTGTGGGTACTCCGGCTTCCTCCCACCTCCAAAGTCATGCACCTGGGGATAGGTTGATTGGCAACACTTAATTGACCCTAGTGTCTGAATGAATGTGAGTTTGAATGTTGTCTGTCTATTTGTGTTCTCCATGTGATGAGGTGGTGACTTGTCCATGGTGTACGCTGCCTTCCGCCCGAATGCAGCTAAAGTAGGCTCCAGCACCCCCCGTGTCCCCGAAAGGGACAACCGGTCGAAAATGTGATTCAATGAGTTTAAATCAATTCTGTAACTTTTTAGCAAAAAACATTTAAAAAATTCAGTGTGACTGTAAAGTAGATACTAGACACTGCAGGTTAAATTTCACATATTCCTGTTATTTGTTTGAAGGAATTAGGTATAAATGGATTTTGGATACAAACAAGGAAGTAACCAACAATCAATGGCCAATGCATTCACATCTTATTTGAATAAAGTGCAACTTCCACTTAAGGTTGAATTAAGAAGAAAAAAACCATGTTAGCTCTCATTTTCAACATTGAAGACATTTTCAATAAAAGTACATCAACCAATATTTTAACAGTAGATTTATCTGCTATTTTTGCTTTTGTTTTTAACATAGAAATAACACATTAATAATATTAAAAAAATAAGTGCAACGAACATCTCTTCAGGTTGAATTAACTGTAAATTTACCTGAGAAATTAAGGGCGACCAACTTTTTCAGGTTAAATGAGCAGTGGTTTGACCCGTTACTACTTGAATTTTTAACAACCCAAAACAACATAAAGACCTAACGGAAAAGACAACAGACCAGTATTGGGGACACACAGACCAAATGGCCAAGGGAATGAAAAGTAACTTTTAATTTTTTTTTTCAAAAACACTAATATAGTATGTTCATTAACTGTTTTTAACCTTCTTACTCCATAACTTACTCCGCTGTCACTTTCATTTTGTTCGTCGCGTCCTTTGTGGCTTAAAGTTGAGTTGTGGCTTCACATTATTGTATTGTGTCATTTGTATTTGTTGTGGCTTTTGCAATCGTGCTGTAGCTGAACAATTTTGTGTTATAATTTAAGATTGTGATTGATTATGTGACTTATTGTCTTGTCGACCTGCTCTGTTAATATCCGCCATTTTTGTTTTTGAAGACGCCACAGATGTGCAGACAGATTTAACGTTTAACGTCCTTGTCTTTAAGAGTGAAAAACTTCATATAAAGTTCGGCATTCTTAAATGCAATGTTTTTTTTTTTTTTTTTGTATCAATACAATGGATATTTTGCCTGTTAAAATGATGTTGGATCGACACCTATATTCTGGAAAGTAACTTGCAGAGCACAAGTCAATATACTAGGATTAGGATTATAAATCGTTCTAATGAAATCTAATACGATCCCAAACAGAAGCCATATATAAAAAGTTTGCCTTTAAAGTGGATTGCGTCTGTTAACGTGAGCATAATAAGGCTTGCCATCCATTTTGCGTCTCTTTGTTCATTTATATGCAAAATATATGCTGATTATCCAAATGCCCTTGATACTGGAAGAAGAAGATGCAAATATAATTATTTAGCACACGCAATGTGCTTCATCTACACTCATCAGCGTTTTGCGACCACTATTCAGCGTTTTATTTAGCCCGTCTCAGAAAGACAAGCAAACTGACAGATCCACACACGGCTGCTGGATCAGTGCTGGTGCTTCACAGACAGACGATGGGCAGACGAGAACCCTCCATCAACATTTTAAGACGGTCAAAAAAAAAAATTTGACATATCAATTATTCAGCAAATTCCTTTTATAATTATACCTGCTGGATAATTAAGTGTAAGTGTGCACATGTTTCTGTTGTCTAGATTGCAATTCAGAAAATTTGTTACAGATTATAGATGTGTGGTGCTGGTTCAACGCACCGCACAGAGGCATGATAACATGAATGTGCAGTAAATTAAAGTGGTTAAAGCCCCGTAGGCATGCAAAATTGTAATTAAATAAGGCAGCCTGCACCAATTTTCAATTGCACACGCAGTGCTAGTAGATCACAGGCAACAAGCCCATTCATAGTACATGCTTTTATTTTTTGCACACGCTGTCTCGCGTTGGGTTTTTGGGTCTTTGTAAATCAGGCCCTTGGTAAGTAACAAAAGTAGACATACTTATCCTCTTTCGATTCAAAACACTGTACAAAACATAATAAATGAGCTTGTTTTCCCAAGAAAAGATTGATAATAGCATTATTCCGCTTATTCCCTTGTGGGGTCGCGGGGGGCGCTGGCGCCTATCTCAGCTACAATCGGGCGGAAGGCGGTGTACACCCTGGACAAGTCGCCACCTCATCGCAGGGCCAACACAGATAGACAGACAACATTCACACTCACATTCACACACTAGGGCCAATTTAGTGTTGCCAATCAACCTATCCCCAGGTGCATGTCTTTGGAAGTGGGAGGAAGCCGGAGTACCGGGAGGGAACCCACGCATTCACGGGGAGAACATGCAAACTCCACACAGAAAGATCCCGAGCCTGGATTTGAACCCAGGACTGCAGGACTTTCGTATTGTGAGGCAGACGCACTAACCCCTCTGACACCGTGAAGCCGTGAAGTTTGTTGTTTTCCCCTTTATTAATTTTTGTGGTGGTCAGTGCTGAAAATGCAGTCTGACACAAGTCATACGGGAATAGCAATCATGTCCTCAATGCTATTGTGGAAATACTGGATACTTCCTTTTAAGTTAAACCACAAAATGACAGAACAGCAAACTTTTCCTCATGCTCAACAGACACTAGGGATTTGGTGCAGGTCGGCTTGGAAGCATCAAAATCATAATTTAACTGTGCGTGGTCATAATGTCAGTTGGCTTTTTAGTCCCCATTGTCCTTATTGACCTTGGAAGTTTTATGTAGCCGCTTCAGTGAGAAAGTTTAAAGGGTTCATACAATGATTTTTTTTATACATTTAAAACAATTCCTTGTGTTCTCCAAAACATGTAACGGTGGTGCTTTGGACAAAATTTTGCATGGGTTATGTTTTCGGGACAGTCTCCAAGCCGCTGTCTGGCGTTTTTTTCTAAATGCACTGTTTTGTTGGCGCCCTTATTTACATGCCTCCAGGCCAAGCCTCCTTCAACTCTGTCTCCACCCTGTTAGCCATCTTGTGGTTTTTCAGCGCTTCCATATTGAGTGTACTAACAGATATAAGTTGGAACTGTAAGCTACTTTTTACTAGAAATGGCAACAACAGAGGATTTTAGCATACATGTGCATGTACGAGCAAGTCAGCCCAAGATCAAGAGGATAGAGGAAAAATAAGAAACTGAATGACTGTCACTTTAGACTACAGCTGAATAGAAATAGCAGACACGCGAAAAGCTCTTCAGGTAAACCTCTACCAAATATGGAGATATCCGCTGACGTAACAAAGACATAATACGTCACCGAAGTCTCAAAATCTATACAACTTGTTTGGAGCAAGTTTGGAAGAAGGCAAAGTTGTTTAAGTATCTCCGCCATGCCTCCATTGTTTGATTTTCACATTTTCGGCAATTATGGATATCACAAATACACAAAAACAGATACGAGTAGGAACATTTGGTTTTGCATATTAGGACCCCTTTAAAGTTATAACGTAGTTTTTCCTTTTGCCTACACACCAGCCAACTTCAAACTTAAGGTGACTTCATTGTTAGTGGATAAAAGAAAGCAAATTATTTTCAAAAATGATTTACTTTTACATTTAAATGGGTTGTACTTGTATAGCGCTTTTCTACCTTCAAGGTACTCAAAGCGCTTTGACACTACTTCCACATTTACCCATTCACACACTGATGGAGGGAGCTGCCATGCAAGGCGCCAACCAGCACCCATCAGGAGCAAGGGTGAAGTGTCTTGCTCAGGACACAACGGACGTGACGAGATTGGTACTAGGTGGGATTTGAACCAGGGACCCTCAGGTTGCGCACGTCCACTCTTCCACTGCGCCACGCATTTGGAATAGTTATTATCAAAAAGAATAAGCTAAAATACAAAGCCCAAAACCAGTGAAGTTGGCGCATTGTGTAAATCATAAATAAAAACAATACAATGATTTACAAATTATTTTCAATATTCAATTGAATACACTGCAAAGACAAGATACTTAATGTTCAAACAATTTTTGAATTTGATGCCTGCAACATTTCACAAAAAGGCGAGAAACCTGGCAAAAAAGACTGACAAAGTTGAGGAATGCTCATCAAACACCTATTTAGAACATCCCACAGGCGAACAAGCTTATTGGGAACATGTGGATGCCATGATTGGGTATAAAAGCAGCTTCTATGAAATGCTCAGTCATTCACAAACAAGGATAAGGCGAGGGTCACCACTCTGTGAACAAATGCGAGAGCAAATTGTCGAACAGTTTAAGAACAACATTTCTCAACAAGCTATTGCAAGGAATTTAGGGATTTCACCATCTATGGTCCGTAATATACTCAACATTTTCATAGAATCTGGAGAAATAATTGCACGTACTGTATGTGGCAAGGCTGAAAACCAACATTGAATGCCCGTGACCTTTGATCCTTCAGGCGGTACTGCATCAAAAACCGACATCAGTGTGTAAAGGATATCACCACATGGGCTCAGGAACACTTCAGAAAACCACAGTTCGTCGCTACGTCTGTAAGTGCAAGTTAAAACTCTAATATGTAAAATGCCATTCATGTAAAACTCATGGGCCATACTAACGTTAATCTTTTATATTAAGGTGGGGGCTGCAATTGGCCCATGGGCAGCGAGTTTGAGACCACAGGTCTTGACCAAGGATAGTGTAACAACAACTATACACGACACGATCCATAAATTGGTGGTGTCGGTACAAAGGGTAGTGTCAGAAAAGGATCAATACTAGAGTGAGAAGGTCAAATTGTTTTATATATATATATATATATATATATATATATATATATATATATATATATATATATATATATATATATATATATATATATATATGTATATATATATATATATATATATATATATATATATATGTATATGTATTGTAGCTGAGATAGGCGCCAGCGCCCCCTGCGACCCCGAAAGGGAATAAGCGGTAGAAAATGGATGGATGGATGGATATATATATATATATATATATATATATATATATATATATATATATATATAATATGCATATATACAGCCCGGTCCCAGGCCCAATTTTTTAACCCAATGTGGCCACCGAGTCAAAAAGTTTGGGGACCCCTGTTCTAAATATTTAATAATTATTTATTCATAGCCAGATTGAAGCTATATATTTGTCATGATGGATTGTAAATACAAAACTTTTTGTGAGTTATTTTCATGCATATTATAGAATTTTGACAACATGTTATTGTATATTGATAATAATGTTAGTAAATGATCTACTCCGGCACCTAAACATTCTATGGTACATTACATGGACCATGTATTTAAAAGACAGCCAAAAGAGGTAAGTAGATTAAAAAAAATCTAAAAATATTGTAGAAATGCACCCAACTGTATGAAATGTAGCCATGAGTTTCAAAATGTTCTCTCGGGCTTTGCGTGGCAGCACTTTGTGCTGATAGAAATGTTCCTTTTTATTTTTTTAACTTTTCCTCTTTCCTTCTCAAAGTGTGCTCACATCGCTGCTGTTAGATTCTGTGTTGTGCCGTATTGTAGTACCTAAAGAAGTGGTCATAGTTTATGAAAAACGCGATAACGGGCTTTGTCCAAAGGTCAAACTGGGCATACTAAGAAGCAACACAAAGAGAGGAAATGACGGCATGCACACTTCAGTTGCACTACAATGTGCCAGCTCTCCGTCCTGTCAGTCTGGAAAACCACAGTCAAAGCAGCGTAGCCCACTGATACCAACATCATCATCGTCAAAATCATCATCATTGTGTGTGTGTGTGTGTGTGTGTGTGTGTGTGTGTGTGTGTGTGTGTGTGTGTGTGTGTGTGTGTGTGTGTGTGTGTATATAAGAGCTGTTATATTAGTGCTAGGCTGGTTTTAAGATTTACATAATGAGGTTTTCTTATGCTTTCATAGACGTTTTTTAGTTATTTGGCAGAATGACACAAAAAGCTGATTCCCACTCAAATTTATGGACGTACACAGCAAAAGCCGAGGAAAACCCCTTTAAACTATGGAGCAGAGCTTCCCTTCTCATTGGCAAACACATGAATGTTTAGATGTATACAAGAGTATCTGAATGAAACATTGGTCCATTCAGCTAAACCGTGGATGTTTATTATAGCTCTAATCTGCTCCAGATAAGTTGGAATGTCACAATGCAGGGCTAATTGCCTGCAGTTAATTTGTCTTTTACTGCCTTAATGGCTTTACTGTATATGTGATCGCTATGCAGCCTCGCCTGCAGCGGCACGGCCACACTTGGCTTAATTAACATGCCGCAGCCTCCGAGCTGTTAACGTTGGTTCATATAGAAATCTTTACAGTCACCACACAGGCCACAGAATTAAAAAGAAAACAATACAGTTATATTTGTAATTGTTTTTCACAACTTTTTCTAATCTTTGACCACAGCTAATATGAGCGAGCATACACTGTTTGTTTCTCCAAGCACTGGACAAGTTTGTTTCCATCTTTCATAAGTGGAACGTGTCATCCGTCCTCAAAGATTAAATTTGAGATATTTTGAAAGCCGACAGCGAGAAGCCACGCTATATGCATTAAGTTGATTCGTTTCCCAATTCTCACTCCATCTCTGAGCATCCTCGTTACTCTCGCATCATTCTGCCCTCTGTTTCGTAATCCCCTTCCCCATCCTTCTCTCTCTGTCTGTATCTTGCCCCCCCCCCCCCCCCCCTCTATCCATCTATTTTTTCGTTCTTCTATCCTGTCCCCTTGTGTATCTGGGTTGCTGACTGAACTAGTTCATGCAGATTGTGACGCCGTCACGGCTCCTGTTTAATTGATGTTGTTTGATAGAAACAAGCTGCTTCAGTCGAATAGAAACACGGCAGGAAGCAAACAGTCAAGAATAGGTCTTCCCTACTAAAGGATTGAGAGAATGGCAAACAATGCTGATTTATCTGTCTCTCTCCTGCATATGTTCGTATTCTGCCAGTAGCATACATGCATGGAAAATGTAGGAAAATGCCCACATTTAAAAAAAAAAAAAAAAAAAAAATTAAATCTCAACCTGGGTGTCTATAATCCAGAAAACCCGATGCATTCAGAATTGTTCTATTGAATAGAATGCCTTGTTTGTCATTGCAGAAGAATGTACAAGCAAATGTGTAACATCTGAAGCAGACACACAATAAAACTAAACCCAATTATTGCACTAAAATAGGACCATCATTAAACATATGTTATCATTAAAAGACAACATTGGCCATAAATATAAAATATCTACCGGCAGTCCTCGTTTTGCAATGTTCCTTGTTACGACGTTCCGTTTCACGACATTCCATTTGACAATGTTCTCTTTCACGACCCACTCCTATAAATTGTTAACCCTGTTTAAGTAGGAAAATATAATACATAGTTGGACTAATACGTCACACTGAGGTAGGAGAACGTCACTTTTGTTATTTTTTAAATGTTTTTTTTTTACTTTAACCTTCATTATGTATCCCCAAAGTGGGGATGACATTTTAAAGGCAATGTGTCGAAGAAAAGGAAAAGGAAAGTGAAGTGAAATTATCGTACATCTTAAAAATCGATGGCAGTTGGTGGTCTTTCAATGAGGGGAAGCTCATTTTCAGCTCACAATGTGACCATTTATTTATACGTTAATTGTACCTTCCTTACCTGAGGAGTGTGACCGCCTCTGTGCTTTGAGACGGTAGAGCTCTCACTGCTCATTGGGGACAGTTTCTGCAGAGTGAGTCAGAATTTTCAAACAGGATTATTGAGTCTCCATTAACACCAGAAAGGGCTCAATTTGTCACTATTCATTTTGAATAATGAAAGTCATTTAGAGGATTGACAAAGTCTCCAGATCAACTCGGAGCAACAGAATGAAACTTGAAAAGTGTTCCAGTAGTGGTTCTATTCGCTGAGTCGTTCATCTTGCCGTCAATCAAAAAGGGATTCAGCGTCAGACAGATCATCCAATCATCATGCGGAAACCCAAAGTCAAGGCCAGCTGAGGCCAAGCCCACCTTCCAGACACTTCCAGTGATGCTCGGCGTCCGATGGGCATGAAAATGTTGAGTATTTATTCAACAACTGTCTAGTTTGGCTCCGGTGGAACAACCCAGTCTATGCTCCCCTATTAAAGTCATTGGACACTCATCTTCAACTCTGTTTAATTCACTGTGATGCTACAACAATGAATGAGAACAAAGTAGGTGATGTTGAACAAAAGTTGAGCGCATATTGAGTTGTTGAAATGTAAACACAAAAGTGCAATTCTATTTTGAACATTTTAGGAGAAGCTGAGCTTCCCTTGCAATCTAAAAGCAATCACCACTGGTAACAACGCTCTGAAAGTGGATAAACGCAGACCAACACTGGCTTCACGCCTGGTCCAAGCCACTCAAACGCCGCAAGCATCATCAGGGATAAAGTTGAACATGTGAAAGGATCTTCTACTATTAAACGGGCAGTAATTACCAAGTTACTTAGTGGTCTCATTATTGAGACTTCTTCCTCCCAGTAAGCCTGTTTCTTCCTCTCTTGCAGGAGTTGTTTATATACACGAACACACATTCAGCTGTTTGTTAGGACCACAAGCCTAATAGTACCAAAAGGTTTGTTTGTAAAGCGGTTTGCGTGTGATTTACTTCCCGAGTCGCACAAACCTTGCAAATGATGTCATACTAGATCTCAGCCCAGTGAGCATTAAAGGATTAGCTTTTTTTTTTTCTCTCTCTTTTCATTACAAAAGACGAGGCAGCCCCAACAAGGGCATTGTCAGTTGTCATCAAAGTTGGCGTCTTGTTGTTTTTATTAATTTTTACACTTGTATAGCAGTTAGGCACGTTAAAAATGTTACTTAGGGCAGTGCCTGTAATAATCAAGATTTTGTGATGCCATAGTTTGAAACTGGAACAAACTATTTTTAAAATCTGAACCAATACACCTGAACATGTATCCAACTCAAAGTGGGGAACAGATTAATGGAGGTAGAAGATATCTTTCAGTCAGCAATGCGCACATTGATCACACAGGTGGTCTTTCTAGCAGGGCACCGGTTTATTCACTTGTCCCTCTAATGAGGAGGACTCACCCCTATTGGTCCCTCTGCCAATCACAGGGCTCTTCCAGGTTCCTGTGATTGGCCGAGAGCCCATTCTTAGTGAGCCGCTAGTTCATATTTAAGTGTTTGGATTCGAAAAATGGGCGGTTTTGTAACACAACAAAAACAGAAGTCGAAAAGAAATAAACATACCTGTTATCTCAGCAACCACAGGTTCCTTTAGGACCACTTTAATTTAAAACACCATTTAAAAGAACATTAATAAGTGGCGGGTCCTCAGCCTGGAAAACGTTGAAGACCACTACCGTAAATGATTATGTTCAGCCACTGTAAAACCATCATGATGTTGACATTTGATGAGTGCATTAGCGAGTCAGCATAACACACATACAGAGAATGAAATATGTGAAGAACGCTGTATATACAATAGTCAATCAAGAAAACCTGAAATTGCAAGACTCTCCAGAACGTTTCAATGTGTTTCTTACTCCCCATTCCATTATTAAACTAAACATTTTATATCCCCATCAACACCTCAACGCACCTTTTGCAGCGTCAGCAGCCTGAGGCTTATTTTCATGGGCCATCGTAATCGGGACATGGCGACGCGACGTACGCATGCACGGGATGTCTCGCTTACAGGTGTCTTTGTCGACTGTGTGTGCGTGTGTGTGTGTGATATGAATCATAGTGAAAGGTTAGTAGTGCTCCAGGCGAGAAGAAAGTCAGCAGACAGAAATGATGATGATGAATTGCACTTTGGCGCCATGTTCCTTGTAACACCCGTGGTTATGTTGGACCTGTGTGAATGTATGTATGAGACAGACACACACACACACACACACACACATCGTGCATTTGTGTGGTTCCGTTTGTGCTGACAATGGCAGCATGTAAGACGAAGCCGCTACATAGCTATTACCTGACAACATCCATAATTCTAAGTGTGTGTGTATCTGATTGGTTTCTCCCCTTGTGATGTATCGGCAGCTTCATTTCAGCGGCGATCAATGAGCTCTCAGGATGGATGGATGGTTGGATGGATGGATGCAGCACATCATTTTGAAGGGGGCATGCCTGAGTCGGTCAATCATAAATTATTTGGGTGGGGTGTGTGGCTGACGGCCAGATCGCCACGACGACAGAGGCTTTGATTCAATTGTGTGGCTCTTAGCAGCCGAATGGCCTCAAGTTAATGAGAGGCAATCATCTTGGGAACTCCGTTTGTAAGGCTTAAGGAAAGCATGGAAGTACATTTCAACTCCCCCTCTCCCCCGAAACCACCTCCAAGCCTCATGGAAGCCTCATTGGCTTATATCGTTCTCCATTAATTAGTTGTCTGATTATGTAATCAGCGTGGCTTTACAGTACATACAAGTTGGTAGTACGCTACAAACGACGCTTGCAAATGATCAGGAGACCGCACATGACGGACAGCTACTGTGCAGACCATAATCCAGTCAAACGCTCTCCAAAATACAAGTGCACGCACACACTTTCCTGACATTCACTTTTTTGTATGTTCTAGTACAGTATGTTTATCATAGTTGTTCATAGTGGTGGTAGATTGATTTAAAAACATGGTCGCCATCAAGCAGAACACCATGGAATACATACTGTATATTTCTCCACTAATGAGCACAAATACTCATCTCTCAATTACCAGGAAACTCCGCATAGAGCATTATCGCTTCTAAGGAATTGTTACCAGCGAGGATGATGAGACGGGAGGGGGGGGAAGGGGTCCTTTGATGTTACACGGCTGCAAGGAGGACGTCGCAGCAGAAGAAGACAGCGGGTGGTACGGTATCATTATCGCCTAAAAATATTCACTGACCTTTAATGGAGACAGCGAGCAGAATCCATTTATTAGGACACCTTTGTTTTTGCAAGCCTTTGCGAAAGCAGAGTCAATTTGGGTGGATTTCACGTCTAATTGAGTCTAAATACGTGTGTTTATGGATGGAATGGACGTCCCAAGATTTACTCAAAAAATCATAATCCAAACATGACGAAAATTAAATAATATTTGTGCCTTTTTGTTACTTTTAACACAATGGTGAGTTTTGACATTCGGGCATGAGGAAACTACTGAATGTTTCTTGTCTAGTTTGTGTACAGGGTACAGTTTTTTTTTTTTTATATCAGCGAGTGCTCTCGTTTTCCATGTAAATATGCTCAATAATATCAAGCTCTTTTGATGAATGACAAAACATCAGAAACTACAGCTTCGCTGTGCGTAAGAGAAAAGTGAAAAAAATGGCGTGCCAGTCACTTGCATTTTAATGCACATACTGTTGTATCTTCTCTTTTCATCCATGCATACTCCTTCCCCTCCACAGCAGCTACAATAGAAAGATGTGTGTGGGCGTTGAGTGAGTGAGTGAGTGAGTGAGTGAGTGAGTGTGTGTATAGATGTGTGAGTACAGGTGTCGATTGTGTGTGTGCGTGCCTGCAAGACACAACAAAGACGGATGTCAAGCAAGTGCTCTCCTCTTGCACATTATTGACACTCCATTTTCTGCTCCTTTCTCTCCTTGACTCCTCCTAACATCTCGAATATCTCCCCCAGTCCTACAATTTATTTTCTTCATCTTCTTCTCTGCCCCCATGCTTCTCTTTCATCTCCACTTGGTCCCTCATTCATCTTTTTACACCACAACATGTTGGAGGCGAGACACCATTCTTTTTTTTACATTTTACATTAAGTGTTGCCAGAATAAAACATTCATTATTTTAAGTAACATTTTTATGTTCCTCATTTTCATACAGTTTGGTTGTCCAAATTTTGTCACGAGACTGTAAATAACATTTGTGACACCCTCTATAGCAGGGGTCGGGAACCTTTTTGGCTGAGAGAGCCACAAGGCCAAATATTTTAAAATGTATTTCAGTAAGAGCCATATAATATTTTTTTTAACACTGAAGACAAATAAATGCGTGCATTTTTAAGTAAGACCAACATTTCTAGAGTATAATAGGTCTCTTATTCTTTGTAATAACATTGTTATTCTGAAGCTAACTGTGGAGGGGGCGTGGCCTGCCGGCCTGCAGTGAACTGGGGTGTGCCAGGACCGGCCTCTGAATAAGCAACAGGTGCGTAAATGGCCCACCTGGAGCCTTGTTATCTAATCACCTGTCGCTCTGTTATAAGCAGCCGCCAGGAGGAGAGACGGGGTTGGGGCTGGAGCCAGAGCGCGAGCGAAAACGAAAGAGAAAAAGACAATTGCTGGAAAGCAACTGAGAGACTTATTGAAAAATAAAACAATATTGTAACCCTGAAACAGGCTCTCATGTCGGTGCTTGGTGGTCTGAAGAACCCCCAGGAGGGCAAGCCCCAAACTAAGCAATAATAACTAAACAACTTCTTACCATTAACGCAACTGTTTGAACAGGTGCGGTAGAAAACGGATGGATGGATTAAAGATGCATGAGAATGTTTTATATTTTGAACATTATTTTTAACACTGTGATTACAAGTGGAATTATTCATTATTTATCGTGTTAAGCAATGCCAGCTCAGATTTATCCGAGAGCCAGATGCAGTCATCAAAAGAGCCACATCTGGCTCCCGAGCCATAGGTTCCCTACCCCTGCTCTATAGGTTGTGGTCCAAATGAATTAGAGAAAACTAGAAAGTGTACATGTAATACAGAGCCTCAAATATTTATAATCATTAGACAAACAAATTTGCTAAGTCCTGCCAATGATGGATGGGGAAATGTTAAAATAAAATGTGATGAAGTGTGCGTGTTGCATGTGATCTACTAAGACTGTGTGTACAATTGATAACAAGTGCAAAAGTGGTGCAGACTTCTTGATAATTAATTAATAAATTGAGGATTCTGCTTGTATTATTGACTGTCACCATCGGGGCACTCATTTCCCTTCATGTCTGGCATCATATGGTCCAACCTGTGACATGTTATGTTGTTAACATGCAGCACACAAATATAATACGTACCACCTTTTCAATGCGATATTGAACGTGATGTAGTCAACAGAACCTACTTTTAGAAAGCTAAAGGTGCGCTCTGGTGTTGTGATGGTCAGTCTGGAATGATCCAGATGCAAGAAGATAATTGTTTTACAAATTTTTCCATTGAAACGATATGAAATACGATATATCTACTATTTTTATTTTTGACTGCCCAAATATGTTGACACGCAAACAGACGGCATATTCTGTCCCTCCAAAGTCTAAACTCGACGAGTTGAGTTTATACCAAAATGGATGCATGGATGATACAGGCGAAGATTGGGAGAATGTCATGTGGTCAGATGAAACCAAAATTGAACTTTTTGGTATAAACTCAACTCGTCGTGTTTGGAGGAAGAAGAATACTGAGTTGCATCCCAAGAACACCAAACCTACTGTAAAGCATAGGGGTGGAAACATCATGCTTTGGGGCTGTTTTTCTGCTAATGGGACAAGATGATTGATCCGTGTTAAGGAAAGAATGAATGGGGCCATGTATCGTGAGATTTTGAGCAAAAACTTCCTTCCATCAGTGAGAGCTTTGAATGGTTGACCAAATACTTATTTTCCACCATAATTTACAAATAAATTCTTTAAAATTCCTACAATGTGAATTCCTGGATTTTTTTCACATTCTGTCTCTCAGTTGAAGTGTACCTATGATGAAAATTACAGACCTCTGTCATCATTTTAAGTGAGAGAACTTGTACAATCGGTGGCTGACTAACTAAATACTTTTTTGCCCCAGTGTGTATATGTATATACATATATATATATATATATATATATATATATATATATATATATATATAAATACGTATTAGAGATGTCCGATAATGGCTTTTTTGTCGATATCTGATATTGTCCAACTCTTAATTACCGATTCCGATATCAAATGATACCGATATATAGAGTCGTGGAATTAACACATTATTATGCCTCATTTTGTTGAAATGCTCCACTGGATGCAGTAAACAATGTAACAAGGTTATCCAAAACAAATCCAGTTATGGAAAAAAATGTCAACATGGCACTTCCATGTTTATTTTTGAAGTCAAAAAGTGCATTATTTTTTTTAACATGCCTCAAAACAGCAGCTTGGAATTTGGGAGGTTGAGGTGGGCGGGGTTGGATGTGAGGGGGATGTTGGGGTAGCGGGGGGTGTATATTGGAGCGTCCCGGAAGAGTTAGTGCTGCAAGGGTTTCTGGGTATTCGTTCTGTTGTGTTTATGTTGTGTTTCGGTGCAGATGTTCTCCGGAAATGTGTTTGTCATTCTTGTTTGGTGTGGGTTCACAGCGTGGCGCATATTTGTAACAGTGTTAAAGTTGTTTATATGGCCACCCTCAGTATGACCTGTATGGCTGTTGACCAAGTATGACTTGCATTCACTTGTGTCTGTGAAAAGCCGTAGATATTAAGTGACTGGGCCGGCACGTAAAGGAAGTGCCTTTAAGGTTTATTGGCGCTCCGTACTTCTCCCTACGTCCATGTACACAGCGGCGTTTTAAAAAGTCATACATTTTACTTATTGAAACAGATACCGATGATTTTGAAACCGATACCGATAATTTCTGATATTATCGGACATCCCAAATATATATATGTAATTTGTATTTACCCTTGTGTGGTGGCATTATGCACATAAAAATCACCTTAATAATAATAATGCAGTATTTCCTACTACTCTCGTACCTTATTCCAACTTTTTAATTGTTTTTTTTAATACATGCATTCCTTAATGACTTGTTTTGTCATTTAAACAGTGAGAGGGAGGAAGAAAGGTAGCGAGGCAGTGAGAGAGTGGCTGTAGGAGTGCGCATGCTCATTGGCCGCCTCTTCGTCTTCTCTTTCAGGAGGAGGAGAGGAGGCGCAGCGCATTGAGCCGCTCAATGGGCCGCGGAAGGGAGGGATGAGCACATGCGGGGAGGATGATCCACTGACTGAATGAACCAACCGAGCTGGGCTAGCTTTGCAAATACGGTGAGCTTTGCGCCCGACTGTTTACTTTGTATGCTAGAAAAAACTGATCTGCATAAATTGGATGCATGTGTGCGTAAATGCGCTGATCCGCATGGATGGAGTGTGAAGGTGATGGGTTCAGAGGGGACGGAGGGGAGGGTACTCCTGGACGTCCACTTCATGCAAGCATGATGATCGTTTAGGGAGGGGGCTCCAGGGCCAAAGGCTGAGTGGTGCTCCAAGAGGAGGAGGGAGGGCGAGACAGAGGCAAGAGGCGCACCACACACAAGCAGGCACACACACACACACACACACACACACACACACACACACACACACACACACACACACACACACACACACACACACACACACTTTTCCGACTTAACATGAATGATGCTTAAAATAGTAGTAAGTAGGTATTGTTGCGGGCTTCACTGGGGCAGAGGGGTTAGTGCGTCTGCCTCACAATACGAAGGTCCTGCAGTCCTGGGTTCAATCCAAGGCTCGGGATCTTTCTGTGTGGAGTTTGCATGTTCTCCCCGTGAATGCGTGGGTTCCCTCCGGGTACACCGGCTTCCTCCCACCTCCAAAGACATGCACCAGGGGATAGGTTGATTGGCAACACTAAATTGGCTCTAGGGTGTGAATGTGAGTGTGAATGTTGTCTGTCTATCTGTGTTGGCCCTGCGATGAGGTGGCGACTTGTCCAGGGTGTACCACGCCTTCCGCCCGATTGTAGCTGAGATAGGCGCCAGCGCCCCCCGCTACCCCAAAAGGGAATAAGCGGTAGAAAATGGATGGATGGATGGATGGAGGTATTGTTGCATGAATGATGTTCCTTCTAGTTTACATGCCTGTAGTGATTTTATTATTTTTTTTACTAATGATGATTGTGGACATGACAATGTCATACTTCTAATAGTGTTAATGTATCTATATTGATGATATGATATAATATGGTGCCTGGTGCTGAGGAGGAAGGGAGGATGTTACAGGTGATGACAATCACATCTGAATGATGATGATTTGTGTCGCTGCCTTTATTTTACTTTTCGATTGGTGAGTGCAGGGACAACAATTAAAATTAACAAGGGTATCTTAAAGGCACCCAATAGAGTGATGTAGTGATGAGTGTCCACTGGTGGTACCTTAACTTGTAGTCACTGAAGAATTACTGTGGTACATATGGTGGAGTAATAATGGCCATATTGATGGTGTTGATGGCGATGAATTAATGGCATCATGCGGCCATGCTGACTTCCCCAAGCAGGCTGAATAATTGAAGCCAAGACATGTCGCCCACTGAATAATTGAGGCACGCAAGCTGTCTAAAAGAAGGCTGTAAATCAATTTGCATGATTTTTGCTTACAACAGCAAAAATAGGGTTTTTGTGTATGTCTGTGCTCAACTGCTTTGATGCCACCGCCAGGGGCGTCACTAGACCTAATACTGTACTGGGGCACACCTGGGGCACAAATAATTCATGTGAGCGTGCAAAGCGCGCAAGCAAAAACATTTTTAGCACTTATTTATCAAAAAAAATACATAAATAGTACTTTAAACTATGAAATCATATCAGATTATTTTGTATGGATCTTTGATTAACCACCTGAAATTAACTAATGCATTTGACCTACTTGTGCACTTATTTACTCCAGACTTCTAAACTGCTACTGGTAAAAGCAAAAAGGAAGAGCAATGAATCTTTTTGAAATATTTATTGCAGCAATCATCTGCAAAATTAACATCTACGAAAGTAAAACAAAAAATAAAACACCCCTACATCTCTGGGTTCTTTTATATTATTTAATTTCCATTTATGGCAATGTGGCTAATCCTATTTCAAATACACAAAACTATAAAATATACACAAAACAATAAAGCCACAGTAGTAGAATAAATGAACAACTGTTGTGTGTCTGTTCAGGGAATCATTTTCTGAGAAGTAAACTGTAACGTTTCCTTTTCATTTTTGCAAAGTAGTCAATCACTCTGGACAGACATGGAAATATTACAGTAACTGTTATACAGTTGACCAGTGGTTCCCAACTGCTGGGTCGTGACATAAAAGTGGATTGTGTGTCATTTTCAGTGAGTCGCAGTCAGATGTTTGCATGAAAAAAAAAAGTTTAGGGAGAAAAAAATCAAATTGCGGCAACAAAACCAGATATTTTTAGCCATTTTTCTCGTGACTATTAGTGAGTATTTTAGCAAAAGGCAAACCGACTAACAAGTTGGAGGAGGACTCAGGACAGACATGGAAATATATTTTAAAAAAATCTAAATGGGGCAACAAAACCCGATATTTTCAGCCATTTTTCTGAAAACAAATACAGAAATGTTACTATTTTTTCTGGAAACAAAACTAGATGCTTTAGCTGTAGCCATTTTTCTGGTGACAAAACAAGATTATTTTAGTCAAAGTCACACCTATTAACAAGACAAGTCTACTGTGCTATTTTTCTGTGAAATAAACACTGGGTGTGAGTTTTCCTTGCCCTTTTGTAGGTTCTTCCGAGGATGTCGTAGTCGTAATGGTTTGTACAGTCCTTTGAGACATTTGTGATTTAGGGCTATATAGATAAACATTGATTGATTGATTGAATGATTTAAAAATTTGGCTCACGACTTGATGATATGGAAAAATGTTTTTCTTCCTGAAGATAAACCATTTGAGAAGCACTCAACTCACACATGCTGACTCCAAATCATCATTGATGCAGAACCAGCAGACAATAACCAACATTATGTTTCATGTTCATTGGAAATTCCCCCGACAGCTCGTACAGCAAATTAATATGTTTGTCTTGATACAAGGAATAATGTTAGCTAACTTAGCATCAACTTCAGACAATGATGTTGCCTAGCTAGCTAGGACTTCACTTACATCTCTCATTCCTCGCTTCTTCTCTGCTGCGGGCGAATAACTTTCTGATATCCATCTAGGAGTTACAGTTTGAGTCAAATCAAAATCAAAATAATGTTATTAACAAATTGTTTTTGGCTAACGTTACCTACCTCATGCAGTGATTCGCTTCGCATCGCCTCCCTCTCTCCCTCTCTCTCTCTCTCTCTCTCTCTCTCTCTCTCTCTCTCTCTCTCTCTCTCTCAACCGAAGGCTAGATCCACACGTTAATAAATTACCATATTAAGTAGCCATGTGCTCACTGTTTCGTGGAGTGAATACAGTAGCAATCAATTACCATACTAAGTAGTATGTGCGCTGTTGTCTATGTTATGTAGACTTAAAACTCTGAAGCGATTTTTTTTTATTGGTGAAATTTTTACTGGGGCACTGCAGATCAACAGTGGGGCACGTGCCCCAGTGAAATATGTCTGGCAACGCCCCTGGCCACTGCACTGTTTTAGCTGTAATTATTTTAATGTATGCGAAGACATAGTAACACGTTAGAAAAGTTCTGTTTTCTTAGGACGTGACACAGAAATAAATAACAAGATAATTCAGATTGAAGCAGCACTCTAATTTGAATATTTTGTGATTATTTCAGCTCACAAAATGTGGAGAGTAAATGTTTGCTTTTGGCTTTTCCCGCCTTTTACTTCAACAGCACAGTTACTTATCCCATCGACCTAATCAAGGGCTTTGCTGGAAAACACGGGTGTTTATGCATGACTTTAGAGAGAGTATTTCAAGAAATGTCAATATTGAGTTTGTGTTGCCTTGCTTAGTTATTAGCCCATGTAGCATTTGTAGTTATGCATGCACCCTGGCCGCCTTTAAGACCTCTACGTCTGAGTGTTTGCGGCCAAACTGACTGAGTGCATCCGCAGCTAATCAATTAATGACTTAAACAACACACTCACGTCCCCACCGGGGAAAGAGGTAACCCATATCCCGGGGCTCTATTCTGGTCCACGTTAATCTGGTTCTGTTTATCGCTGGTTCCTCAACCTCAGGATGCCATTCAAGTCAGATTAGTGTGTCTGGTCCAATGGCTGAGAGGGACGTCCCCCTGTTTATAATCCTGCTTTCTCCTGGATGGATGGATGTCTGTGATCCACTCTCTCTGTAGAAGTGGTTAGCTGTGGAGAAGCGGAAGTGTTTTAAGGTCTATAGTAATAGTAATTAAGCGGGAACTTCTACAAAATTGTTTGCGGCAACTTGTTGCACACCACAAATATAGCGAACACACTTCAAAATGGTGGACTCTTGCAACATATTCTTTAAAGGGGCTGACTTGCTGGGCCACACTCGACCAATGTGGAGGACATGTTTATTAACATCACACCAAAAAATGGTGGACTTGTTGCAGTGCACTCCAAAAAGCTGCAACATACACCAAAAATATTGGACTTTTAGCAACATATTCCACTAAGATTGCCTACTTGCTGGAAATCGCTCCAAAAATATGGAGGACTTGTTGATATTCCGCACTTCACAAAGACTTGTTGCTGCAACACGCTCCTGAATGGTGGACTTTTTATGACATATTCCACAAAGATGGCTAACTTTTTGTAAGAACCTCCCAGCAAATGTGGAGGACCTGTTGATTTACCACACTCAGCAAAAATGGCGGACTTGTTGTAATGCACTCCACAAAGATGGCCGATTAGTTACTGCAACACACTTGTAAATGGTGGACTTGTTGCAACATTGTCCACAAAAAAGGCCAATTTGTTATAACGCATTCCACAAATGTGGAGGACATATGTACCCCACACTACAATTGGAAAAACCTGTTGTGATGCATTTAATAAAGATGGCCGACTTTTTGTAGCGGCACACATCATTCAGATGCATGACATGTACCTAGGGCTGTCAAAGTTAACGCGAAAATCAAGGTTAAAGGTTCAAGGTTCAAGGTTTTTTTTAATGGTACCCGGAGGTAAAGTAGTTGTGCAGACATTTGTAGTTCAGCGTCAAGACAGAATGAAGCAAACAAACACAAATCGTATAAAACATAAAAACATTTTGAAAATCCACAAACGATCACCAGTATTCAGGCACACTGTAGAACAATAAAATATAATACCTAATAAACCAATAAATTCATTGTGATTAAAGTGCTATGGCATTATGTATATATATATATATATATATATATATATATATATATATATATATATATATATATATATGTATATATATATATATATATATATGTATATGTATATATATATATATATATTTGTATATGTATATATATATACATATATGTATATATATATATATATATATATATATATATATATATATATATATATATATATATATATATATATATATATAATTTTCATCATAGGTACACTTCAACTGTGAGAGACAGAATGTGAAAATAATTTATTTGTAAATTATGGTGGAAAATAAGTATTTGGTCAACCATTCAAAGCTCTCACTGATGGAAGGAGGTTTTCGCTCAAAATCTCACGATACATGGCCCCATTCATTCTTTATTTAACACAGATCAATCGTCCTTTCCCCTTAGCAGAAAAACAGCCCCAAAGCATGATGTTTCCACTACCATGCTTCACAGTAGGTTTGGTGTTCTTGGGATGCAACTCAGTATTCTTCTTCCTCCAAACACGACGAGTTGAGTTTACACCAAAATGGATACATGGATGATACAGCAGAGGATTGGTAGAATGTCATGTGGTCGGATGAAACCAAAATATAACTTTTTGTTATAAACTCAACTCGTCATGTTTGGAGGAAGAAGAATACTGAGTTGCATCCCAAGAACACCATACCTACTGTGAAGCATTTGAGTGGAAACATCATGCTTTGGGGCTGTTTTTCTGCTAAGGGGACAGGTCGATGGATCCGTGTTAAGGAAAGAATGAATGGGGCCATGTATCGTGAGATTTTTAGCCAAATTCTCCTTCCATCAGTGAGAGCTTTGAATGGTTGACCAAATACTTATTTTACACCGTAATTGACGAATAAATTCATTAAAATTTCTACAATGTGAATTCCCGGATTTTTTTTCACATTCTGTTTCTCACAGTTGAAGTGTACCTATGATGAAAATTACAGACCTCTGTCATCATTTTAAGTGGGAGAACTTGCACAATCGGTGGCTGACTAAATACTTTTTTGCCCCACTGTATATATATATATATATATATATATATATATATATATATGTATATATATATATATATATATATATATATCTATATATATATATATACATATATATATATATATATATATATATATATATATAATGAGGTAACAAACATTTCCAATAGTGGCACAATTTTTTTTATTGTCCCATTAACATGCGTCCTGTGTGACCCTGAGTCCATAAAGTAGCCGTGGAAAAGCAGCAGCATTACAGCTGATGTTGAGTCATAGGCGGTCTTAGGAATAATGCACATAACGTAATGTCACTGTTCTAGTAATGAATAATCTAAAAAAATAATAATGTTTGCAATACGACGTCCTTACCGATACGTTTGATGTAAGGTGGCATGCACATTTTGAGGTGGTGGTTGTGTTGATGTCTCCAAGACAGCTTCAGAATCTCCGGAACTTTACTTCATTAAGTAGCTTTTTGGCCTTGTTCACACTGCAAGTTATTTTCTTCCCCATATGCGACCTGTGTCTAATTTTTGCGTGTCAGTGTGAACAGTACAATTCCGAATTGTTCATACCCGACCAAGCCTCTTTCGTATGCGGCTATAAATTGAGTACATATGTAATGCATCCTCAAAGTAAATGCTCCCTCGCTGCGGTCGCATTCATCCGACCAGAACGTCATCAAACAGTGATAAGCGTCATAATTGTTCGCTAAAATAGACGGTTACAAAATAAATGGGTGACAACGGAGCATAAAACAAGTCAAAATAAAATATTTTAAGAACTCACTTGAAACTTCCACCACTACCGTCACAGACTGTCCGGCTGCAGACACGCTCTTCAAGCAGACATCAAAGCAAAATATCCTGTTAAACCGCAAGAGCCAAAATACTTGTCCTCTTTCTTCTTACTCTTCTACGTGCAATAATCCGGTTCAGAAAATCCAAGCTTTATTTAACCAGATAAGAAACCCATTCAGATCAAGATCTCTTTCACAAGGGTGACCTGGCCAAGATATCAACAGCACATGTCACAGAGCAGTTTCTGAAAAGTAATACGTTATAACATGAAATTAAACATGCATAAAAGAGAACAGTAAAACAATAAAGATTTACACTTTTTAAAAACACAGGCACTGTGCAAACGTCAAAATGTTGACTTTGATTGCACAAAATCCTTGAAATTGCCACAAATGTGCCTGTACTGAGACCTACTAGAGTTGAAGCCATTTTACTTCCGTAAACACTGCAGTCCGTGCAACGTCACGATTAGACGATTCACATCAGAAATTGCATTTTGTTTTGTAGTGTGAACGGCCAATAAAAATATCCGATTTGACAAAAAAAATCAAAATTGGACATCCGACTCTGCAGTGTGAACATAGCCTTTGTTAGAGTAAGCAACAGCCACAGAACACACACGCACACATCATTACTTCTACTAGGTGGGAACAATGAACAACAATTCAATTAAGTGATAATCATCAACAATAATAATCCTACAATACCCTGTTTGTGGACAAGGAGAGACACAGCCATTGACAAGGGTTAAATTAACCATCAGGAAACACATTCAACAGGAGCTGCCGTCGGTAATCCGCTTCCAGTCAGTCACTCCCTGCAGACTACCAATGCTGAGGTAATACAGCTAATGAGTCCGCTCTCACTGGCGTCACATGTCACGTGGCAACAGGTACTGCCTTTAAATGGCGCACACTCACGCACCCTGCTCTCATGAAACATTTCTCAACTGCAAACACCAGATATTTGAGAGTTAAAAAAAAAGTAACACTAACACATAAATAAATCACTTTCTCATTAAGTCTGCAGGGAGTAGTAATCAGTAATGAAGAAAACATTATAATGCGTTTTTTTTTTTAGATATATACTTACATACTGAACCGTATTTTTTGGACTATAAGTCGCAGTTTTTCTCATAGTTTGGCCGGGGGTGTGACTTATACTCAGGAGCGACTTATGTGTGAAATAATTAAAACACATTACCGTAAAATATCAAATATTATTTAGCTCATTCATGTAAGAGGGTAGACGTATAAGATTTCATCGGATTTAGCGATTAGGAGTGACAGATTGTTTGGAAAACTTATAGCATTCTCTATATATATTATAGTTATTTGAATGACTCTTACCATAATATGTTAGGTTAACATACCAGGCACCTTATCAGTTGGTTATTTATGCGTCATATAACAAACACTTATTCAGCCTGTTGTTCATTATTCTTTATTTATTTTAAATTGCCTTTCAAATGTCTATTCTTGGTGTTGGGTTTTATCAAATAAATTTCCCCAAAAAATGCGACTTATACTCCAGTGCGACTTATATATGTTTATTTTTTCCTTCTTTATTATACATTTTCCGCAGGTGCAACTTATAGTCCGGAGCGACTTATACTCCCAAAAATACGGTAGGTAAAACCCTAATGGAAGTGTTTGGATATTTTATAGGAGCTTCATAAGCAGAATTGAGCCGCTTCCATATGCTCAATTGTAAGCTGATTTTTGATCACATTTATTATTTAGAGTCCATTAAAAAAATCCATTGTCATGTCTCCCATAAGGATTAAGTAAGCACAATTCCCCAAAAAAGTGCAATTCCCCTTTAAGATGGCCGACTTCTTGCAACAGATGTTCCACAAAGATGGCAGACTTACTAGCTCCACACTCCACAAACATGGTCAATTTACTGTTGCAGAAAAAATAGCTGTCTTGTTGCAACTCAATCTGAAACATGGCATACTGTCCATCAATCAATCAACCAATCAATGTTTACTTATATAGCCCTAAATCACTAGTGTCTCAAAGGGCTGCACAAGCCACAACGACTTTGCACTGTGCTTGACATGTCAACAGGTGGTAGTAAAGCAAGCTTATTCAACTTGCGGGCCACATCCAGCCTGCCAAAGATTTGTATTTGACATCACCCAAATAGACTTAATGAAACTATTGAAACCAGTGTTGATCATGTATGCAGTACTCCCGCCACCTGGCAAGGGGGCTGCAGCGAAGCACACATGTCACAATGAAGCAGCACTGGTGGAGTAGAACAAGAATACTCATTCAATCCTGACAACAAAAAAAAAATAACAATTGCAAAAATCTGACTTTTAACAACGACTGGACAACAAAGTATGAATGTTCTGCCCCGAGCAAGTGCTTGAGTCATTGTTTTCTGGCGGACCTTTTAAGTGACGGACGCATTGTTCCAGAGAAGCAGCAACAATGGAAGAAATTCCAGCGTGTAAGCTTCATCACCAAACCTGGTCAAACATTTGTAAGTAGATATTGTTTATAAAAATATTTAGTTTATTTTGTATTGAAATTGCTGACATTGTGATGTCTTATGTATTTGTGGTCGTGCTACCAATCAAACCTTGTAGCGCTAAATTTGACCAGTAGAGGGCGACAACACTACACCTTACGTTTGATTGTGAAACGTCACACAAATGTTTGGTGGATGAACATTGTGTAATTTCTATAAAACTATTAATAAATAATAAAAAGCTGAGATTCGGCTCCAGCACCCCCTACGACGCTGAATGGGACAAGCGGTAAAAAGTGGATGGATGGATGGATGGAAAAATAAAACTAAGTAAGGGAAATAATAAAAAAAAAATCAACACCAATCCTCAACAAAACATCTGGAGCTTCTGTTTCTTCTTGCTTTTAACTTGCTGCACACACTGGAAACGAGTAGCAAGGGCATTATAATGAATTTATTGACAGTGCAGTGTGGAAGTAAATATAACCTGTGGTGGCATTTAATGACCTAAACATCCACATTTCGATGTTTGGCCCCTGAGACCTTTGGCTCTTGAAACTGTGGCCCTCTTCATTCTGTAGTTGAGTAGCCCTGCAGTTACTGGGTCAACACATAACAATAGTCCTACTATTTAGTAAACATGCGTTGAACATGTTAGATTATTTTATGTTGTATCATTGTGGGATGTACTGAGTTTTTTCTGTCCGGGGGACCATTTATTATTGTTTTATTACCTTATTAATCTCAACTGTGTTGATTAAAGTAGGGTTTCCAGGAAAATAAAGTAAGAGGCCGTATTTCATCCCGATGTTAGGACACCGATTTGTTTAAATGGCTGCTAAGGCTGGGGTCTACCATCCCTCCCTGCTTACTGTGTCTGCCTTAAATTAATTTCAAAAGCCATCATTTCCCAAAATGTCATCCAAATCTCATTTAGTCTCTTGACTGTGGAATATTATGTACAGAATTACTGTAGCTTATAAAAATTGGTATAAAGACATATATGACTACAGAAAAGTATTTCCATTCACTTTCAAAGTTACCTTTTCTTGCCAAATGGTGCACTATGCAGGCACAGGCCATTGGCTTCATTGTTTGCTACTCACACCCGGTCCATCTCGCCTGGTGCTGATGCAGAAGCGCAGCCATAGTGATGAACCACTAAGTCACTAGGAGCCTGCGGCGCTCAATGCAGCCTTCACTCCTCATGCTGACCCAGGTAGGCAGCAGTGCTAGTATTGCAGCCTGCTAATTCAACAACATCAAAACTGAGCATTGTTGGAACTGTAAAGGTGGACTCTTTCATGTAGCTCTTGTGTTAGAAGAGCCCATTATATGTGTAAAACACAAGGCTTCCAAATTGTATCAAAGTACCATGTCTATGGACACAACCCTGTGCTATAAAAAAAAAAGGTAAATTACTGGCTAATAATTGCACTTTTACAGTAACATTTACTGGAATTGACTGAAATATCCATCCATCTATTTTCTACTGCTTATTCCCTTTGGGGTTGTGGGGGGCGCTGGTGGCTATCTCAGCTACATTTGGGCGGAAGGCGGGTACACCCTGGACAGGTCGCCACTTTATCGCAATGACTGAAATATCTTTACAACAATTTAATGTAACTGCAGAGCTGTAATTAGTTTCTGATAATGGTTTACTTTTTATTTCCTGTCCAGTCCTTTTATTTTTGTTACATTTCCTGTTTGTCTCTTTTTTGCCACTAATTCTGTCTGAGTGCTGGCTCTCACACCTGTCCCTAATTGGCAATCTGGACCCACCCGTTCCTGATTGCCAAACATAATGCTTTTTATGCCAGCCTGGGCTTTATCCCTTTTTACTTCAATGCTTTATATTGTTCCGTATGGTTTCTGTGCATTTCCTTGCTGCACTATTTTTGTTTGTGTCATTGAATATATTTTTGCCAGTACATCACCTGTCGTCCAGACCAACAACACAGACACCTAAACATAACAGTACTATCCCAATTGTAATTTTATAGTTAATTACAATCAAATTACAATTATATGCTTTGGCTCGTTCATAGTTAACTACTCTAACAGCATACAGCATCTTATTGTACAACAGTGTGCAATGTAGTCTATCGCAGTGGTTCTCAACCTTTTTTCAGTGATGTACCCCCTGTGAACATTTTTTTATTTCAAGTACCCCCTAATCAATGCAAAGCATTTTTGGTTGGAAAAAAAAGAGATAAAGAAGTAAAATACAGCACTATGTCATCAGTTTCTGATTTATTAAATTGTATAACAGTGGAAAATATTGCTCATTCGTAGTGCTCTTTCTTGAAATATTTGGAAAAAAAAGATATAAAAATAACCAAAAACTTGTTGAAAAATAAACAAGCGATTCGATTATAAATAAAAGTTTATACACATAGAAGTAATCATCAACTTAAAGTGCCCTCTTTGGGGATTGTAAAAGAGATCCATCTGGATTCATGAACTTAATTCTAAACATTTCTTCAGAAAAAAAAGAAATCCTAACATAAATATTTATGGAACATGTCCACAAAAAATCTAGCTGTCAACACTGAATATTGCACTGTTGTAATAATTTTTTCCCAGTTTATGAACTTACATTCATATTTTGTTGAAGTATTATTCAATAAATATAAGTATAAAGTATTTTTAAATTGTTGCTATTTTTAGAATATTTAAAAACAAATCTCACATACCCTTTGGCATACCTTCAGGAACCCCCAGGGGTATGCGTACCCCCATTTAATAAATCACTGGTCTATGGCACCCCTTAAGAGACAAATCAGTTTGAATTTACAGTAATTTGTGTTGATATTACAAATGACTATATTTCCAGTAATGTACTGTGAAATAACTGTTAATTGTGGTAAAATATAATTATATCGTAATTTCTACAGTCATTTGTTGTAATCGGTTGGTGACGTACCTGAGTTGTCGACTTGTCTACGTGCAAGACACTCACATTATTTATTAATGTAACAATTAAACAATTGTACCCACTTGGCATTCATTGCATCCAGTCACCCAGGAGGGTGGTCTTCATATATGTGGCCCCTTCCCAAGGTTTCTTCTTTTTCCCAGCTCGGGCTTTTTGGAGTTTTTTCTGTGTTCAGTTCAGGGGATGCTGTTGTGGTTTGTGAAGGCCTTTGATGCTCTTGTGACTAAGAGCTATGTAAATACATTTTAATTAATTGATTGTTTGAATTTTGTGTGAAAAAAATACTGTTACATGTTAGTTTTACCAGTCACCAACAATGGAGCAGAGGTTATTGCTTCTTAACGAGGAGATATTTTAACATTCCTCAACTTCTTGTGTTTTCATTGTTGCTGTTGGCTTGTTAGTATGCATGACTATGCAGGAAAACATATCTGATTGTTACGCAACTTTGCATGGGCAAAGAAGCAAATGTTACATTTTAGGTGCAGATCGGAATTAGGGTGTGTATCCAAGGTGTGGTTTGCATAATTTCCCATTTAATATGAATAAAAAAATCCCAGTTTTTGCAGGTGGTGTGTGTCTGTGAGGTTGGGGCATGTTCAGTGTGTTGTGAATAAGCAGGATGGGAAAATTAGTACTATTATAGTGTAAATCTTAATAAGGCTGAAAATGGGCTATCATGTTTGACTTTGTTGACTTGTTCAGTCAATCCTAATGTGAAAATTTTAAACGTATGCAGGAGTTTGTGTGTGTGAAAGTTTTGTCTCTTGGTGGAGGTATGTGCTCACTCAAATTGTAGCTGTTGCCCTGAATTGCATTTCAGTGACGGCTTAACGCGCTAAGTGGTGGAAAAGCGATGACAACATATAAAAGATGGAGGAGGAAAAATAGGCTCTTGAAGTGAGCACTCATCACTGCGAAATGTGGAGAGTCCTTTTGTGTGTTCTTTTTTTTTATGATTCGACCGGAGGAGATAGCAATGAGTGGCGGACAGATGGAGCACTTGTTGCTCGGCTGCACGCTGACTTCCAAATGGCTTTTCTCCTTTCCGCTTCTCTCCTCGTCCTTGTCCGCCCTCGCCACCCTGTCATTTGGCCTCTCCACCCAGCTTGTGCGGCTTTCACTCTGTCATTTTCCAGCTAGAAGCTCCAAACCACAAATGAAACATCTGCTACCTGTGGAAATAAAGAGCCTTACCATCGTGCCACTAAACAGCTCAAATTAGGTCACGTTTCTTCCAAATCCAGCCTTCCTTCAGGGTGGTTTTAATCTTATCCGGGATTAAATTTGCTTTAACTTCAAATCTGCTGATACCAGCGTAAAAATACTTATTTGAATGTGTGGACTCTCATCACAATTTAATGGGAACACTCATTCATTCACTGAAAGTTGCACACAATCGTCCTCTTGTTAACACCCAACATCCCCTCCTCGCATTCCCAAATTTCCCCCTGTCTGTAACCATGGCATCTTCACCTCGCGCACCCTTCCTCCTCATCATCGTCAGTGTTCCTCCTCTGTGCCTTTCCTGCTATCCTCCATTATTCATTTGTGTGTAATCTGTCACTGCAGCATAAAGCCAAACCTGGTTTACATAATCTGATAAACACTCACCATGTATGCATGGCCGCAGTACATGTGCATGTGTGTGTGTGTGTGTGTGTGTGTGTGTGTGTGCATTTGTGTAGTGCTGATGAATGCTGGAAGGACTGATAGACAGGAAAACAATAGAGGAGGAAAGTGAGGCAGGACTGGATGATGAATGCCCATAATCTCGCTTGTTGTCATGTTCTGGCCTTCCTCTACATCTTCATTTTTCCTTCCTCGGTTCTTTTTCATCTTTAAGCGCCACAGCTGCGTTGACATTTTAATAATGTTTCTCTTTGCCCAGTCGTCCTTTCGGGGCTCGTCTTTTTCGCGTTTTGTCACCTTGCCAGGACCTTCAGTGTTTTAGAAAATCCAGCCACTGAGTCTCCCTGTGGGGACATAATGATCTCAGTTTGGAACACGTTACAGGGGTACAGTTCTTTTTGTGTGTCTCCCTGAGATACAGACACTGTGCTGAGTTATTTCTTGGAACGTCTCCATTTAGGCTACTAGTAAGGTTTAGAAACGATCCTTATATCTTCCCAAATGCCATTAAAAAAATATGTGCCAGTGTCAAGAAAATGCCAGGGAAAAGGTAAAAATTAACCTGAAAAGCCTTTTTAGCCAATCAGAAAAATGAAGTAAGACACATTTTTGGAACGGCACAAGAAAATCTAGTCAAAGTATAATATTAGTAGAGTTGCACCTTGGGCTGGGTGACATGGACCAAAAACTGATACCGCGGTATTTTTAGTCTGAATGGTGGTATACGGTATATTCTGGTATCTTAAAAACACTTGCAAAGTACTTAAGTGTTTTATTTCTTGACAACCAGTGTTGAGAGTACTCAGATTTTTTTTGTTGTAAGTAATAACGTGATGGAAGTTTATTCCTATGAAGTAATTAGTTAGTCATTTCTACGTTAAAGCAATTTTCGTTCATTTTAGACTCAGACTTAGACTTCCTTTTATTGTCATTCAAATTCGAGTTTTACAGTACAGATAAGAAATATATTTTGTTGCATTAGCTCGTTTTAGTGTAGGATAAAAGAGCAATAAGGTGCAGATATAAATAAAAAGATTACTGTACGGATTAATATATTGCACTTTAGCATATGCATCCACGTTTATGGATGTATGTTATATTGTCTTTATATTCCAAGCAGTTATTCCGTTTTTGGGGGGGGGATTGAGGGGATTATTATGATGCGTTCAGGAGTCTTATGGCCTGAGGGAAGAAGCTGTTACAGAACCTGGAGGTTCTGCAACGGAGGCTGCGGAACCTTTTTGTTCATAACGTTAGGTTTACAGGCTCACCGCTTAGATGCCGCTTTTGCTCGCTCACTGCGGTGGAAGCTGCTGGCTGTTGAGTTTAAAACTACCTTTAAGCCACCCAACCGCGACAGTGGCTTAGTCCGCACGGGCTATAGAGATAGGCAGTTTTAAACCGAGGAGAGGCTAAACATTTGAAACGCTGAACAAAAAGGAGCGAGGCCCTATCGTTAGCTGCTGTGCTTAGTCGCTAACAGAAGTGAACAGCATAAACAAATGAGATTAGTGATAAAGTCGCTACAAGGAGAGGTGTGGGTTCTCAAGCAAATTGGTGTATGTTTAAATAACGCTGTAGTCACTCACCAATAGACAAATGCAGTCGCTGACCAAAGCATTGCATCACTCGGGAGTCAAGAAGGAGCCACCATATTTATTTAAAAAAAAGAAAAAAAAAGTTTAATGCTCAGACTGTACGTAACAGTGTGTCAGGGAAGCCTCTGTAAACACGCAACGGGCTGGGGTGAGCCCTCTTGTCAGGCGCAGAGATGAGCAAACGGCTATAACAAAGGCACATCTATACACCCAGCCCTAGTTGCACCTTATTTATTACCGGTACCTTGAGTACACCAAAACAGGACACCGTTTAAGTCCATCTTTGTATTTCTGTATGTTATGACCCGTTTCCCGGATTTACCCTTTTTTTGTCATTTAGCATGTTAGTAGGGTTGCGAGACATAGACAATATAAATTTGGCCGACGATAGAGCTTTTAATACCGTTGTCATATCGTGATTATATATGCTGATGACACATTCTAGTCAAATTTGACAGCGACAAGCAATGTAGCTAATGTCCTTCCACAGTACTATATATATACATAAATACATTACAGTACCTGGAGGGTATATATATATATATATATATATATATACTTTGACAGCTCAAATTATATGTCTTTATAATCCAGATTACTCACACTTGAATTTGGATTACCGTAATCATGATTAATCACCAATTACTTGCTTGACCTAACTTAAAATACACAACAGCAGACAAAAGGCTCATCGGTTATTTGCCTTTCAATTACTTTGCAATTGGGGTTATTTTGAGCTCAGTCTCTTAACATATTTTAGCAATCCACCCTGTTCTTCCTGAAACTTCCCAGAACAACCGCTCAATGTCAGCTTAATTTTGTCCAACTTTAAGGAACTAAACAATATTTCTAATCAAGTAAGTGTGGCAAGGAGGCACTGCAGCCTTCTAGTTTATCCCAATGAGTCTTCCAGCCAACAAAGTAATAAATGCTACCAAGTTATTTTTGGATTTGCTAAGAGAAGATCACGTTTAGAGGATTTTGTTCGATCTTTTCGCCAATTACCAAAGACAAAGTATTACAAATTTCAGTCCAATAACTGCACAGGGATGGGCAAAGCCAAAACATATGTATTAAGTTAGCTGGAGACTGTTGACACCAATCACATAATAGCGACAGTCCGTCATACATCTTAGCCAGCCGGACCTTGGTATAATAACTACGATGTATTAGCTTTCATTGAATGAGGGACGGCGTGGCGCAGTGGTAGAGTGGCCGTGGCAACCCGAGGGTCCCTGGTTCAATCCCCACCTAGTACCAACCTCGTCACGTCCGTTGTGTCCTGAGCAAAACACTTCACCCTTGCTCCTGATGGGTGCTGGTTAGCGCCTTGCATGGCAGCTCCCTCCATCAGTGTGTGAATGTGTGTGTGAATGGGTGAATGTGGAAGTAGTGTCAAAGCGCTTTGAGTACCTTGAAGGTAGAAAAGCGCTATACAAGTACAAGTAAAACCCATCTAGTTCAAATAGACGACTTAGGAACTCTACTCAAAATCTCTGTCCAGCTTCCTCAGATAAGGTCACACCTAAGTCACTCTCCCAAAGTGACTTAATAGAATTTAGAGATTCAGGCCATAAATCAAAAATGTGATTGTAAATACGCATAATTGATCCTTTTATTGTCGGAAGCAGTGTGAAAAAGCATCCAAAACTGTCTCAATCAGTAAGTTTGGAAACCTGGGAAAACTATTAAGAGCAAAACTGTGGATCTGTAGATATCTTACAAAAATGTTGATTAGGGAGGGAAAATGTATCACAAAGTTGCTGGAAAGAGGAAACAATGTTGTCAATATATAAATCTTAAATGTTGTTGATCCCCAGAGTCGACCACCTTAAAAGGCATTAACTACAAGAGAGGGAGGGAAAGCATGATTAGCATTGATGGGTGCAAGGTTAGAAATAGTCTGTACATAAAGTAGCGCTTAAACTGGACCCAAATTCTGAATTAGGTTTTTACGATTGGATTTTTCGTAAAAGCGGAAGTAGAAGCGTGGATGGGGGAGTCAATTAGGGCTTTTAGAGATACTGGTTTATTTGAGTTAGCCTCCATAACCAGCCATAATGGAGGGAGATCAAATGCTCTATATTGCAGCCAATAATTAAGACTTCTATGGTTGGTGGCCCAGTAGTAAAAACCTAAAGTTTGGTAGTGCTTATCCTCCTAACGACTTGGGTACCTGTCAATTTTGTTTCCGTAACCTGTTAGTCTTTTTATTTAAAATGAAGTCTTAAATGTGGCTATCTGAGCTGCCACCTTATCGTAGTAGAGGAGTTTGCGTGTCCCAATGATCCTAGGAGCTATGTTGTCCGGGGGCTTTATGCCCCCTGGTAGGGTCTCCCAAGGCAAACAGGTTCTAGGAGAGGGATCAGACAAAGAGCAGCTCGAAAACCTTTATGAAGAAGAAAAAGCATGGACCCAGATTTCCCTCGCCCGGACGCGGGTCACCGGGGTCCCCCTCTGGAGCCAGGCTCGGAGGTGGGGCACGATGGCGAGCGCCTGGTGGCCGGGCCTGTTCCCATGGGGCCCGGCCGGGCACAGCCCGAAGAGGCAACGTGGGTCACCCCTCCAATGGGCTCACCCCTCCAATGGGCTCACCACCCACAGCAGGGGCCATTGAGGTCGGGTGCAATGAGAGCGGGGCGGCAGCCGAAGGCAGGGAACTTGGCGGTCCGATCCTCGGCTACAGAAGCTAGCTCTTGGGACGTGGAACGTCACCTCACTGGGGGGAAAGAGCCTGAGCTAGTGCGCAAAGTCGAGAAGTTCCGACTGGATATAGGCAGACTCACTTCGACGCACAGCAAGGGCTCTGGAACCACTTCTCTCGAGAGGGACTGGACCCTCTTCCACTCTGGCGTTGCCGGCAGTGAGAGGCGACGGGCTGGGGTGGCAATTCTTGTTGCCCCCCGGGTCAAAGCCTGCATGTTGGAGTTCAACCCTGTGGACGAAAGGGTAGCCTCCCTCCGCCTTCGGGTGGGGGGACGGGTCCTGACTGTTGTTTGTGCTTACGCACCAAACAGCAGTTCAGAGTACCCACCCTTTTTGGGAACACTCGAGGGAGTACTGGAAAGTGCCCGCCCCGGGTGATTCTCTTGTCCTACTGGGGGATTTCAACGCTCACGTTTGCAACGACAGTGAAACCTGGAGAGGCGTGATTGGGAAGAATGGCCACCCGGATCTGAACCCGAGTGGTGTTTTGTTATTAGACTTTTGTGCTCGTCACAGTTTGTCCATGACAAACACCATGTTCAAACATAAGGGTGTCCATATGTGCACTTGGCACCAGGACACCCTAGGCCGCAGTTCCATGATCGACTTTGTAGTTGTGTCATCGGATTTGCGGCCTTATGTTTTGGACACTCGGGTGAAGAGTGGGGCGGAGCTTTCTACCGATCACCACATGGTGGTGAGTTGGCTGCGATGGTGGGGGAGGATGTCGGACAGACCTGGGAGGCCCAAACGCATTGTGAGGATCTGCTGGGAACGTCTGGCAGAGTCTCCTGTCAGAGAAAGTTTCAATTCCCACCTCCGGAAGAACTGTGAACATGTCACGAGGGAAGTGCTGGACATTGAGTCCGACTGGACCATGTTCGGCACCTCTATTGTCGAGGCGGCTGATCGGAGCTTCGGCCGCAAGGTAGTTGGTGCCTGTCGGGGCGGCAATCCTAAAACCCCTTGGTGGACACCAGCGGTGAGGGATGCCGTCAAGCTGAAGAAGGAGTCGTATCGGGTCCTTTTGGCTCATAGGACTCCGGAGGCAGTGGACAGGTACCGACTGGCCAAGCGGTGTGCAGCTTCAGCGGTCGCGGAGGCAAAAACTCAGACATGGGAGGAGTTCGGAGAAGCCATGGAAAACGACTTCCGGACGGCTTCGAAGTGATTCTGGACCACTGTCCGCCGCCTCAGGAAGGGGAAGCAGTACACTGTCAACACCGTGTACGGTGCGGATGGTGTTCTGCTGACCTCAACTGCGGATGTTGTGGATAGGTGGAAGGAATACTTCGAAGACCTCCTCAATCCCACCAACACCTCCTCCTATGAGGAAGCAGTGCCTGGGGAATCTGTGGTGGACTCTCCTATTTCTGGGGCTGAGGTTGCTGAGGTAGTTAAAAAGCTCCTCGGTGGCAAGGCCCCAGGGGTGGATGAGGACCGCCCGGAGTTCCTTAAGGCTCTGGATGCTGTGGGGCTGTCTTGGTTGACAAGACTCTGCAGCATCGCGTGGACATCAGGGGTGGTACCTCTGGATTGGCAGACCGGGGTGGTGGTTCCTCTCTTTAAAGAGGGGGACCGCAGGGTGTGTTCCAACTATCGTGGGATCACACTCCTCAGCCTTCCCGGTAGGGTTTATTCAGGTGTACTGGAGAGGAGGCTACGCTGGATAGTCGAACTTCGGATTCAGGAGGAACAATGTGATTTTCGTCCTGGTTGTGGAACTGTGGACCAGCTCTATACTCTCGGCAGGGTTCTTGAGGGTGCATGGGAGTTTGCCCAACCAGTCTACATGTGCTTTGTGGACTTGGAGAAGGCATTCGACCGTGTCCCTCGGGAAGTCCTGTGGGGAGTGCTCAGAGAGTATGGGGTATCGGACTGTCTTATTGTGGCGGTCCGCTCCCTGTACGATCAGTGCCAGAGCTTGGTCCGCATTGCCGGCAGTAAGTCGAACACATTTCCAGTGAGGGTTGGACTCCGCCAAGGCTGTCCTTTGTCACCGATTCTGTTCATAACTTTTATGGACAGAATTTCTAGGCGCAGTCAAGGCGTTGAGGGGTTCCGGTTTGGTGACCGCAGGATTAGGTCTCTGCATTTTGCAGATGATGTGGTCCTGATGGCTTCATCTGACCGGGATCTTCAGCTCTGACTGGATCGGTTCGCAGCCGAGTGTGAAGCGACCGGAATGAGAATCAGCACCTCCAAGTCCGAGTCCATGGTTCTCGCCCGGAAAGGGGTGGAATGCCATCTCCGGGTTGGGGAAGAGACCCTGCCCCAAGTGGAGGAGTTCAAGTACCTAGGAGTCTTGTTCACAAGTGAGGGAAGAGTGGATCATGAGATCGACAGGCAGATCGGTGCGGCGTCTTCAGTAATGCGGAGGTTGTACCGATCCGTTGTGGCGAAGAAGGAGCTGAGCCGGAAGGCAAATCTCTCAATTTACCGGTCGATCTACGTTCCCATCCTCACCTATGGTCATGAGCTTTGGGTCATGACCGAAAGGATAAGATCACGGGTACAAGCGGCCGAAATGAGTTTCCTCCGCCGTGTGGCAGGGCTCTCCCTTAGAGATAGGGTGAGAAGCTCTGCCATCCGGGAGGAACTCAAAGTAAAGCCGCTGTTCCTTCACATCGAGAGGAGCCAGATGAGGTGGTTCGGGCATCTGGTCAGGATTCCACCCGAACGCCTCCCTAGGGAGGTGTTTAGGGCGCCTCCAACCGGTTGGAGGCCACGGGGAAGACCCAGGACACGTTGGGAAGACTATGTCTTCCGGCTGGCCTGGGAACGCCTCGGGATCCCCCGGGAAGAGCTAGACGAAGTGGCTGGGGAGAGGGAAGTCTGGGTTTCCCTGCTTAGGCTGTTTCCCCCGCGACCCGACCTCGGATAAGCGGAAGAAGATGGATGGATAATTTACGAAAGAAAGAGTGAGGTGGAAAAAGCGGTATATACTAAAACATATAGAAAGATCGGGGAAGTACATTCTTTTTAACAGAGTTGACACGAGCCACTGTAGATAAATCAAGTAAGGAACAGCGATCAAAATCTCTCTGAATTCTGGAACACAATGAAACAAAGTTGGTTTTATAAAGCTCTGAAGCGCATTTGTGACAAGTATGTTAAACTTTGCAAGGCAATTTTAAAGGGAAAATTGTGCAGACAATATTTCTTAGCTTGGAGAGTACTTAGAGCAGAGGGACCGATACGAAGATGATCCGAGACATATAGAAAGCGGTCATCTGCATAGAGAGAGACTTCCACCTGCACAGTGTGTCTACATATGCCGGTAATAAGCGAGTTGGTATGGAGCTCTATTGACAGAGGCTCAATGGCAAGAGCAAAAAGCATTGGGCTCAGGGGGCACCCCTGCCGTGTGGAATGGTACAAGCAAAAATATCATTTATTATTTAAATATTATTTGTCTTGACTGAGGCCTCAGGAGATGAATATAGTAGTTTAATCCATAAAATACTGTAAAATTGTAACCAAAGCCAAATCTCTCCAGGACATATAAAAGATAATTCCACAAATGATTTTTCAGCATCCATAGATATCACTGCCTCTTCAGTGTTAAGAGTAGACATCATACGATATATTGAAAAGACATCAAATATCAAAAAAGGAGTGCCTATTCCAAATTAACCTGGTTTGATCCGAATTAATTATAGCAGAGGGAATAGTATCCAGACTTAAACCTAGCGGTTTGGATAATAATTTAAACTCCACATTTACAAACCCTGTTTCAATATGAGTTGGTAAATTGTGTTAGATGTAAATATAAACGGAATACATTGATTTGCAAATCATTTTCTACCCATATTCAATTGAATGCACTACAAAGACAACATATTTCATGTTCAAACTCATAAACTTTGTTTTTTTTTTGCAAATAATAATTAACTTGCAATTTCATGCCTGCAACACGTGCAAAATTAGTTGGGAAAGGGCATGTTCACCACTGTGTTACATCACCTTCTCTTTTAACAACACTCAATAAACGTTTGGGAACTGAGGAAATTAATTGTTGAAGCTTTGAAAGTGGAATTCTTTCCCATTCTTGTTTTATGTAGAGCTTCAGTCATTCAACAGTCTGGGGTCTCCGCTGTCATATTTTACGCTTCATAATGCGCCACACATTTTCGATGGGAGATAGGTCTGGACTGCAGGCGGGCCAGGAAAGTACCCGCACTCTTTTACTACAAAACCACACTGTTGTAACACGTGGTTTGGCATTGCCTTGCTGAAATAAGCAGGGGCATCCATGATAATGTTGTTTGGATGACAGCATATGTTGCTTCAAAACCTGTATGGACCATTCAGCATTAATGGTGCCTTCACAGATGTGTAAGTTACCCATGCCTTGGGCATTAATGCACCCCCATACCGTCACAGATGCTGGCTTTTGAACTTTGCGCCTATAACAATCCGGATGGTTATTTTCCTCTTTGTTCCGGAGGACACGACGTACAAAGTTTCCAAATATAATCTAAAATGTGGACTCGTCAGACCACAGAACACTTTTCCACTTTGCATCAGTCCATCATAGATGAGCTCGGGCCCAGAGAAGCCGGCGGCGTTTCTGGGTTTTGTTGATAATTGGGTTTTGCTTTGCATAGTAGAGTTTTAACTTGCACTTACAGATGAAGCGACTAACTGTAGTTACTGACAGTGGTTTTATGAAGTGTTCCTGAGCCCATGTGGTTATATCCTTTACACACCGATGTCGGTTTTTGATGCAGTACCGCCTGAGGGGTCAAAGGTCCGTAATATCATAGCTTACATGCAGTGATTTCTCCAGATTCCCTGAACATTTTGATGATTTTACGGACCGTAGATGGTAAAATCCCTAAATTTCTTGCAATAGCTTGTTGAGAAATGTTGTTCTAAAACTGTTCGACAATTTGCTTACACAATGGTGACCCTTGCCCCATCCTTGTTTGTGAATTACTTAGCATTTCATGGAAGCTGCTTTTATACCCAATCATGGCACCCACCTGTTCCCAATTAGCCTACACACCTGTGGGATGTTCCAAATAAGTGTTTGATGAGCATTTCTTAACTTTATCAGTATTTATTGCCACCTTTCCCAACTTCTTTGTCACGTGTTGCTGGCATCAAATTCTACAGTTAATGATTATTTGCAAAAAAATAAAAATAAAATATCAGTTGAATATTAAATATGTTGTCTTTGTAGAATATTCAACTGAATATGAGTTGAAGTGGATTTGTAAATCATTGTATTCCATTTATATTTACATCTAAAACAATTTCCCAACTCATATGGAAACGGGGTTTGTAATAGACCAATAGGACGATACAAAGTTCACTGCAAAGAGTCCTTACTTTTTTTTAAAAGGAGAGAAATTGAAGCTTGGTTAATCGTTTGCAATTTAGTGTTGCCAATCAACCTATCCCCAGGTGCATGTCTTTGGAAGTGGGAGGAAGCCGGAGAACCCGGAGGGAACTCACACAGTCACAGGGAAAACTTGCAAACAGTTTCGTTTTTGAAAAATTTGTGAGGATAGCCATCGGGTCCCGGGGATTTTCCGTTTTGTAGTGATAACACTGCAACATTATATTCTGCAGCCGTAATTGGTGTCTAACTCTACCGCAGCAGACAGATCTGGGAATGCCCAGATTGGCAAAAAGTTTATGAAGCTCTGAAGTAAACCATTCGGACATTATTCCAACTCAAGCGGCCCTCCAGATCATCAAATTTTTTAGAGAGGAAATCTACGGTGGCAGTTAGCTTATTGAGGCTAGTAGCATTAGCATTATATTTAGCAGCAAGCTCCAGGCTAGCAATGGCCCCGCTATGGGACGGGAATATGCTGTCGAATGGCTCCAAAAGGGCCGCTACGTCTCCTCCGACAAAGGAAACGGCCGAGTTGACGATCGACTACTTCAGGATATCTGGATCCAGAGATGCACGAGGCTTGGAGAGGCCTGGCTTGTCGAATTTCCCTTCGCCAGACATTGCGGAAACCACAGGCGCAATCCACAGAAAAGAAGCTGCACACGATAGGCCAGTAAAATGTATGGTAGAGTTGACGGCTGAAGTTCGTAAAAGTGCCAATAAAATATTAAAAAGGTCACTTTTACACAAAGCATGCCTTGCACCGACTATGCTTAGCCGGAAGTCCTCACATCATCTAGGAACATCCATCCATCAATTTTCTACCGCTTGTCCCTTTTGGAGTGGCGGGGGGTGCTGGAGCCTATCTCAGGTGCATTCGGGCGGAAGGCGGAGTACACCCTGGACAAGTCGCCACCTCATTTTGAATTTTTTTTTTTTACTTAAGTGAATATCTTTTATTTGCTCAAAATGTGTTAACAGTTTTATCAAAAGTCCAGTCAGGGTTTATTTAAAAGTGAAATTTGCCAGTGAGCACATCACCTCAAGCATCTTTGCACTGACGTATGCATTAACCCAGTGGTTCTCAAACTTTTTTTGTCATCCCCCACTTTGGACAAGGGGGAGTTTTCAAGCCCCACCTGCCCCCATCACCCCAACAGAACGCTAATGCCAAGCTTAACATTTTCAAATTTATTGAACATCAAGTAACATTCAAGTTGTATACATTCAAACTCAATAACATAAAATAACATCAAGTTCAATAATAAATAAAATAACTACTCTGCCAGTTTTCTTTGAAAGAAATCAAGTGGCTTATTGATGTGATTGGGGTGTGTGGTCTCGAGGTGTCTCTTTAATTTGTTGGGTCTCATGCTGTCTGCTGCTAGCGGTTTTAGACTCAGAACACATAGGGGTCTCTCCTCTGCCCCCACCACCGTTGCCGCGAAACCAAGAGCAAGATACCCTTTATCATATTTTTTCGGTTGGCTTTTTGGTTGATTAAGCCCGTCAGATTTTTGTTTCTCCGCAGGGGGTGGCTCTGGCTCCACGACCTTTGAGGTGCGAGTCACAAATTTATCCATTTTGTGTAATTGTGGTCCACACATTAGCCTGCTACCCATCTGCGTGAAAGATTGTTCCGCTTAGCCCCGCCCCCACTAGTTACTGTTGCTATGTCTGTCAAACTTTCGCTCCTACCTAGAAATTTAAAGCCTAGATGAAAAATAGGTAATTTATATTTATTTATAAAACGGATTTCACAGACAGAATCACAAAGTGATTTACAGTGTGTATAGAAAATGAAAGCATAGTAAAAAAAAAAATCTAAGAATATAATAAAAAAAAATAAAAAAAATGTTAGTGAAATTTCCTCCCGTTCCTCGCGCCCCACCTGTCATGTCTCTATGCCCCACCAGTGGGGCCCGCCCCACACTTTGAGAAACGCTGCATTAACCTGATCACTGACTGTGTTACAACCCTCCGCCTTTCAGATAACCATCTGCGGTAGAGGTAAAAGAGCATGCACAGTCAAAATAAATTGTGTGATTCATCTGTGTATTGTATATGCTTGATTAATACAATCTTTTTTTGTGATTAATCATATGAGTTAACTCGTTATTTTTGACAGCCTTGCATTTTCTTGATTTTAATGTCAATTTAAATGGGGCTGTTTGCAACTTCCTCAAAGATACTTGTTCACACAAAAAGATATAACAAGAAACATCAGCTTGCTTATGTCATCATCAGTGGTTTAACAGAACACATTTGTTCCGTCTATATTTTTCACAATTACTAAATTTACGCAATCCAAAATTTTGCCGGCCCAAATTTTTTATTGCCGTTTACGACAGTCACTCACCTTGTCTCGTCGACACATACGCACTGGGAGTGCGTGCGCACATAAAAAGCATTTTAAGGGAAGCAAAAAACAATTTGCAGTCAACTAATGTTCTTGGTTTTATATAGTATACATTCAATGATAGCGAACACTTATTATTCAAAAAATCGTTATCATTAGCTCATTAGCTAACAATACCCAAAGAATAATGCATGTGTGTTATAATGTCCATACTGTACATATGTATCTTAGAAGCCGTAAGAGGGCAGGATGTAACGCTTAAAATGCATTTGAAAGGTAGCGCCCTCTCGCCATCTGTGTAAACGTTGCATACAGCCTCTTTAAGCGAAGAACATGCATACAAATCTACTATTACAAAAAAGGTTGATATTCGTACAGATTGTTACCGATATTGGTTGATACAACATTGCTGTATCATTGTTGGACATTAAAAAGTGGTAAATCGCTGTCTGTAGTTTCGACACACCCTTATTTTTGATGTTGCAAGAGTTTCTCGCTTATTTGTCTGCTTAAAAGTTCCTGATTTGCGCTTTGCAATGAACAAACTCTGGTTGCTCCAAAGTGTTTCACTTCTGTTTCCTCATAAAAACTATGAGCGGGAGCGCACTTTGCAAAGTTGTGCTTCATGGCATCTTAGCAAGCCTACACTTTCTTCTTGTGTAATGTGTCCTATGCAGTTGCGTCACATTGTTGTTTCCCGTCACCTGCCTACAGAAAGGTTTCTTGATGTTGCACCGAAAAAGTAAGCTCGGCTAAATCCTCTTTTTTTCTCTGAGTGGTGTTATCTAAAGTGAGTGCCTTTCACCTCAAAGCTGTGTTTGCTTTTGTTTTGTATAGGCTTTGTGGCTGCAATGTTAGTGTTAGTGTCAATAGGCCTGCTTTGTTGTGGTGTTCAGTGAGCAGATGTGTTAGTGTCAAACGCACAAGACAGTGTGTTGCAATGCACGTGGATGCTTCTTTGCCTACTTCAGGGTTTGTGCATTGTGAACACCATGTTGCCAGAAGCTTCTCGCATGCACACACACTAACACACATGCATGTACAAATAAGCAAACAGAGGCATGCTCATACATACATACAACACACACAAATACAGAATGACAGCAAATCAGGGCGAGGCATGCTGCTAGTGTTCTATGAACATCTGGAATGTATCCGTGGCTTCTCTATCATGCGGGATTCGCCCCTGGCGGAGATTATGCTGATTGTGTGTTGCATAACGCTGTATGTGTCACATGCATTCTGGGATTGCATACATTACATTACAGTCTGAAATAAAGGACAGGAGGTGGGATTATGGGAAGTCGCCCAGGCCAGTTAAACGGAGGAGCGCCACATCTACATGGCGGCCCAACACCTTGAAACTACTGCACTTAGTCATTTAGAGCCCTATTTACTGCACTCAGTCATTTAGAGCCCTATTCAACACCTGTATGTTTGGCTGTGTGAAAATTATGGAACATGGAGTTTTCCTAACGTTTGTGAACGTCATCGAAATCCATTAAAAAGATAACACTTTGCATTTGAAAAGGCCATAAACATCTTGTCGTTTTCAGTGTGTGCTGTACTGGTGATAGAGTTTGTGTATGCACGCTAGAGATGCGCGGATAGGCAATTATATCATCCGCAACCGCGTCACCAAAGTCGTCATCCACCCGTAGTCCACCCGAACCAAAATTTTATCAGAAACGCATCCGCCTGCCACCCGCCCGCTGAAATACATCAGAGGGTGGCCACCTTTACCACTCACAGAGCTGTTTAAACATGTTTCACAGAGTAACGAAGCAATTGGAGCCGCTAAAGTTTTCGCTATTATCCAATTGGCTGCTAGCGGGGTGTATAAAATAGTCAGGGATTGTCATGGATACAAAGGATTCTGGGTATTTGTTGTGTTGCGTTTACGTTGTGTTACTGTGAGGATGTCCTCCCGAAATGTGTTTGTCAATCTTGTTTGGTGTGGCTTCACAGCGTGGCGCATATTACTAAGAGTGTTAAAATTGTTTATATCACAACCATTAGTGTATTCTATGTCACCCAGTATGCCTTGCAGTCATGTGCGTGTTGCTGCGGAAGCCACGCACAACATGTTGCTGGACTGACAAGCAGATTGTACATGCTGTAGAGGCCGACAAAATCAATTACTTCATAGCACGCCCTAATACTTATTATCTGGGTGACTGCCGGTAGTCATTCTAGAGAATATTAGCGTCTCCTATTGTTTCCTTCGCTTTGTGACACGGGTCTTGGCAAAGGATACCGATCCCAGAACCATGTATATAAAATATTTCCGGATGATTCAACCGCCACCCGCCCGAATCCAATTAAAATCTATTTTTTCGTCATGTCACCCGCCCGACCCGCGGTTTATCCGCGGACTCCGCGGATGAGACCGCAAACCGCGCATCTCTAATGCACGCTACAACAGCGTCTTCTTCCTGGCTGAATGGGGATAGAACATTTTTTGGTGAAACTTTAACTTGTTATTTAGTGGAGTCACCCTAATGTTATGTGTGATGTTAAGAGCTCCATTTAGTAAAACTCTTTGTGAAGCCATGCCAGGAAATGGTTTGGTCAGCTGTGTGAGTGTGCACGCCAGGGGAGTGTGACAGTTCACTGTTTGATGGATTTGAAAACCGTTAATAAAGCTATGAAATTAATTGATTAAAATAGATGATTTTTTTCTGTTATTATGATTGCTACATTTTTGCTGATCATGTTGTTCAATAAAGTGATTGTTGATGACCACCTCAATCAGAATACATTACATAGCTTTCTTGAAGTTGTTTTATCTTTTAATTACGTATTGCATAGGCGCTAATCTACATTTCTGCCAGTGGGTGCTAGGTGTGTGTGAATTAGTCTTTTCCCGATACCAATATTTACCAAAAGTATTTCAGTACTTCTTCCTCCAAACACGACGAGTTGAGTTTTTACCAACAAGTTCTATTTTGGTTTCATCTGACCACATGACATTCTCCCAATCCTCTGCTGTGACATCCATGTATCCATTTTGGTATAAACTCAACCCGTCGTGTTTGGAGGAAGAAAAATACTGAGTTGCATCCCAAGAACACCACACCTACTGTGAAGCATGGGGGTGGAAACATCATGCTTTGGGGCTGTTTTTCTGCTAAGGGGACAGGACGATTGATCCCTGTTAAGGAAAGAATGAATGGGGCCATGTATCGTGAGATTTTGAGCCGAACCCTCCTTCAATCAGTGAGAGCTTTGAATGGTTGACCAAATACTTATTTTCCACCATAATTTACAAATAAATTCTTTAAAATTCCTACAATGTGAATTCCTGGATTTTTTCCCCCATTCTGTCTCTCACACTTGAAGTGTATCTATGATTAAAATTACAGACCTCTGTCATCATTTTAAGTGGGAGAATTTGCACAATCGGTGGCTGACTAAATACTTTTTTGCCCCACTGTAGCTCGATGAGTTTGCCCCGTCTTTATGCCCAGAACTTTTTAAAAAAGGCAGGCTTAGCTCCAGTACACATCTTAAAAGACATCTCCGCTAGTCAGATGCAGATGTGGGAGCTGTACATTTAATCAGTTTGTTTTTCTTCAGTGACTATGCTACCGTAGCATATTGTGGCTGTTAAGACGTGTTAGTGTTACATAGCTAGTGTTGCTAATGTTTATGTCTTCCTGTCCCACTTCTTAATATTACATTGTTGTGTGATGTGACATGTTTTTCTTTATGTTGGACAAGTGCAGAGTTACAGTGTATATGTAAAAAAGTAAATAATGGCGCTTCTTGGAGATACACTATTTCGGAGACAGGCATGACTAAAACAGCTCATTAGCAATAAATGGGTCATATTATAAAAATCTTTCTACATTTAAAACACTTCCATGTGGTCTACATAACATGTGTTCATGGTTATTGATCAGAATTTTGCATAAACTATGTTTTACAGGCCACCTTCGAACCGCTTTCTAACCGTCTCTCCGGGATGCGCCGTTTTGTTGGCAGTCTTTTTTACGTGCCTCCACTTTGATTGCGTTTTCTCCCCGTCAGCCATGTTGTAGCTTTTGGCGCTTCCATTTGAAGTCTACGGACAGGTATAGATCAGAACTATACGCTACTTTTTATTAGAAAAGGCAACAGCAGAGGACGTGCATGTGTTGCGGGACTGCATTGTGTTGTTTCCTAGAACCCAAGTTGCCGGCATGAGATCGAGCTAAATGCATTATTGAAGGGGAGTGAGATTTACCAACGTACACATGGCCAAGCCACTAGTGAGGGGATCGGCAGTTCTTTTGACTGTACTGAATCGCTAGAATCAGTTCCTTAAATTGATTGGTTCAAAAGATTCGTTCACCGAATCACTTCTGCAGCAGCAGTTCTGTGTGCAGGTCGGCGAATCATGAGTCAGTCAGTAACAGCTTCCCCAGCGGCAGATCTCGGTGTGTGTCACAAGCCCTCAGCACCCAATGAACGACGCCCACAGTGACAGACCGAAATCCTCAATGTGACGTCATCCTCCGAGACAAAGTCAGTTCTCTGTGTCAGTACGTTCTCGAACGTGATTCACGTCGCGACACAGTCAGTTCTCTGTGTCAGTACGTTCGCGAACGTGATTCACGTGATTCACGTCGCGACACAGTCAGTTCTCTGTGTCAGTACGTTCGCGAACGTGATTCACGTGATTCACGTCGCGACACAGTCAGTTCTCTGTGTCAGTACGTTCGCGAACGTGATTCACGTGATTCACGTCGCGACACAGTCAGTTCTCTGTGTCAGTACGTTCGCGAACGTGATTCACGTGATTCATGTCGCGACACATGCAGTCAGTTCTTTGTGTCAGTACGTTCGTGAACGTGATTCACGTGATTCACGTGATTCACGTGATTCGCGCCAATTCCACTCATACCGTCATGGTCGCGGTGGAGCTCAACTGAACTGACAAAGGAACTTATCAGTTCATGAAGTGATTCGGTTCAGTACGTTCACTCAAAAGGATTTGTTCGTTTGAACGAATCGTTCGCGAACGACACACCACTACAAGCCACTCTGGCTGGCCTTCGTTACGGCTGTACCAGCCAGTCTCTCCCACAATAGGAGGATAGAGAAAAATAAGGAGCTCATTGACTACAATCGCAGGCTTGCGCAAAGCATAACTACAAGTTATTGGCAGAATATATATTTTAACATTGAGTGGAGATCAGCTGATATGTGGACTACCAAGGGGTGATTAATTATGACTTTCAAAGAGCTTGAAAGTTACGTCATATGATTAGAGAAGCAAGGTGGACAGTTGTGGCTCCATGACGTGAGACCTCTGTGGACATGTTACATAAACAAGTAAGCAAGTGTATATTTGTATTAAAGCATGAGTATGCTATAAAAGCGATGACGTCTATGGACAGGTGGTGAGCTCATCCTATAGCTCATCCAGATTATACTTGAAACATGACATGCTAAAGAACGACGGCACGGCACATTTTCCCTCACGAAGCTTGGATAATCAATGTCATGTCCATAGTCTCATTCATTGGGGTGATTTAGGGATTATTACAGCGCTCACCTATTAGGTGCACGTACACACAATTTTATGCCTGAATTGTCCATTGGTATGAATGTGAGTGTGAATGGTTGTTTGCATATAAAGTATGGGCCTGATCTACTAAAATCTCAGATAAAAAGTACTAAATAGCATGTGCAAACTATACAATTGTATGTATTTTAGTGTACAATTTTCTGGTGATTTACTAAGAAAGCATAAACAATCGATAACAAGTGAAAAAGTGGTGAAAACCGCACTATTTAAATTAATATTTTGCTTGTACGTTTGACTAAATATCTTAGTTATAGAAACTGACGTCATAAATGTCTATACAAAATACATTTGCTGTCAAACTTCAATTATAAGGTTTTTAAGAATAAAATCTAATTAATAGTGTCTGACTCTACCCAGAAAAACATGCAAAATTGTTTATTCCAGCTGTAGTATTGCCCTAATTCTAACTCTGACTCTAACGTCACACACACAAAGAATCCAACGTCATGTAAAAAAAAAAAAAAGAAGAAATCAGGCAGCCAGAAGAGAAAAAAATGTCTGAAATATGTCAAATATGTTGATACACACACAGATAGAAAATTCTTTCTCCGTTGTCTGTCATTGCAGCGCCATCTCCTCCTTTCTCACAACCATTTGTGCGTAACTGCCAGTTTGCACATACCTTCTAAATGTGCTGAATATAGATGCAAAACCATTTAGTTTTTTAGCTAAATTATATCATTTGCATCTCCTACTCCCAGTTTTGAGGGCGTTCTGATTAACAGCATTTATTCTGCATTTTCATAAAAACAAACAGTAAATGGATGGTGTTTGCTATTTTGATCATTCAATAGACACAAGCCTCAGTGGAGGAGCCTTGTGGATCAACTTTGCGTGCGCTATTAATTTTGCACATGTTATTGTACACGCAAAGCAGTAGATCAGGCCCTATGTGCACTGTGATTAACTGGTGATCAGTCCACGGTGTGCTCCGTCTCTCAACCTAATTGTCAACTGGGATAAGCTCCATCTCAGCCCTGGACCTTATAATGAGGGTACAAGTTATAGAAAATAAATGAATGATGGTTTTCACTAAGGAGGCCTCTTCGCAACCAGTAGGGATGGGAATTGAAAAGCGGTTCTTGTTCAGAACTGGTTCCCAATGTATTAATTTCTTGGAATAGCTTGTCATTTTTTATAATGGTTCTCTTATCGATTCTCCTGGGTGGGAAAAATGGCGAATGTTCCGTGTGAAAAAACCCCCTCTAAAGTTGACTACATTTCACAAGAAAATATTGCAACAGCGCTTACTTTTAATAACTATAAGGCTGCTAGCGTAGCAACAGGAGAACATAATAGCAATATGCTAAAACATTTGAACACACAACATGCAATAATTATCAATGAAAGTCGCATTTTAACTGCTCCAATCTCATCCCAGCAGCTGTGAGGCTACCACGTCATCTAATACAACAGGTTCTAACTAACACCGCCTATCATGTTAGCGCTATTATTTATTAAATGGAAATAAATGCCTTCTCATTAAGATGAGCATGATGAGACACAGATTCCGGCTGGCAACAAGGCGGGCTGCCCCAGTTCACGTCTGCCGCTAAACAAATGTCACCGAGCAGGGACTAAGTCTGTGGTCAAAAGTTTGCATTTTCGATAGGTGACTGTTCAATTTTAGTCCAGGGTTTCCCACCCATTCATTTATTTGTTGCGGCCTGCCACGAAAGAATTACGGCCGCCACAACAAAAAAAAACAAAAACAAAAATTTTTTTTTTTTTTTTCCCCCCGGCTTTTGACTCGCTTGACCGCTCATAAAAGCGACGGGACTCTGTCTGTGAATGGAGCATGTAGTTACATATTATACAAATATGTATATAAATATATACATAAAGTGTTGTAATTATATTCCAACTCCGCGTTCTTCTCGGTAAACGCCGCTGCCGCCACTGCAAATCCACCCCCCCCCCCCCCCCCCCAATCCCCCGCCGCCCGACCACACCACCACAAATAGATGCCTGACCTGTGGGAAACACTGTAGTCAGAAAAAAGTTGCATGTTTTCCTGCAACGGGATTTTCTCTCAGTCATTATATTATTCAGGTGAAACTCATAATATTAGAATATGGCTGGGGGTCCCAGCTACCCCCAAATACTTTGATACAGCCCTGGCACTGAGAGCTAATTATACAGTTGTCTTTAATGAAGTAGCCAGTGAATGTCTGTGATTGGCTAAGCAGCCTCAGGGATCATATCTTTCACTTATTGCACCCTTCCACCCCAAAAGATCATGCGTCTCTGAAGACAGTGTAGTTATTAACCTTTCGCTCCGGGCCCGTCTCCATCACTCTATAAAGCAGAGGCGTCATGTGGCACTGTGATGAAGCATTCACTCACACACACACACACACACACACACACACACACACACACACACACACACACACACACACACACACACACACACACACACACACACACACACACACACACACACACACACACCCACACACACACACACACACACACACACGCGCACACACGCACACGTTCGTCTGTCTGCACGGATCACAGAAGAGTCAACTGCCTCTCTCTACCCCAAAGGGCCCATGCGCACTTTTCCTCATTTCCTGTGCCATTCGTCTTTTCTCTTATCTTCTCTATCTTCGTTTTGACCATCCTGCTCCTTTGTTCCTCTCTTTGTGAGCCCTCACATCTCCTCGTTCTCCTGTTGCTCGCTGGCATCCCAACAGCCGCTTCAAACATGCTATTATGTGCATCAAAGTGGATATTAGCTCACACATGCAGCATACTGTATGCATCTACTGCTAGTTTATATCTTCAAAGGGTGCTTAAATGTGCTCTCTCTTTGAATATTCATTCATGATGCACGCTCACACAGTATGCAGGTGCATTAAACATTAATTGGAGTAGAAACGTTAACAGCGAAAGGCGTGTGCGAAGAAATATGTGTGCGTTTGGGCGTGTGATCAGCCCGCGCAGTCGCTTCTAGTTCTACTCAGATCGCCTTAAGAAGTCCACGACGTAATGTTTTTTTTTTCCTTTGAGGGACGCCTCACTCTTGCAGATTCCATATTGTATCATCCTATATCAAAACACAAATACCCTGGATTTTTTTTTTTTGGGGGGGGGTTTGAGATTTACCGGCAATGATTTAATTATACATGGTCATTTACTGCACAACACAGCAGCAACAGAAACAATGTTGTTATAGTGGTCAGGAGCAAGCTGCTGAGTCAGCATTAATAGGGCTGATCAGTTCATTGTGGACTGTACATCTTGTGTAACACACATGAATTTGACAAAAACAGCTGAGTTGAAGCATTCAAAAGTGCACGCAGAGCTAGATAAGGCTGAGCACTCATACTTCAAATGCAGCTCGTGCTATCTGATGGCGTTGACATGAACTATATAAGGTTACCTACTGCCATAGCTGTTAATGACAATGTTCTTTTTGATCTTTTTTGAAAATTTAATTTGCAAACATTCCTGACATCAGTTGATGTAGCAAATATCACAGTGATCCTGTGAGATCTGCCAAAAAAAATCTGGTCCCATCTCTGCATTCTATATCTGATCTTCCTTTACTTCTACCACTCCGAGCCCAAATGAGAGGTAAAGTGCGCTAGTCTCGAGGCCAAAAGCCATAGCCGCTAACCCAGCGGCCAGCACAGTCTTTGAAGAAGTCAGGGAGTGAGGTTTACCAACGTACACATAGCCCAGCAACCCGGGCTGGCCCCCGTTATACTAGCATTTGCTTATAGCTCGGGATCTGAAAAAAGAAGTGGATAATATTCATTGAATCAACTAAGGACGTTAAAATGATATCTAAATGGCAGACATATATCGTCAAAGTACAGTATATGGAAAAGCTGCTGATGATGTGTTTGACAGAGAAGCAGCTGAAAGGAGAAACCGTAAAAGTCCACTCGCCAAGGTAAATGCTGTAAATTATTAGTACATCCATCCATCCATTTTCTACCGCTTGTCCATTTTGGGGTCGTGGGGTTGCTGGAGCCTATCTCAGCTGCATTTGAGCGGAAGGCGGGTACACTATTTTATGAAACCACTGTTGTTGTTTATACTGCCTTGTATTGTTTTATTATATACAATATTTTTTCACGTAAAAGTAAAGTTTTTTTCTTTTCAGAAGGCATGTTAGTAGCACCAAGTAAATTTATTTTAATTCAATTCAATAGGAAATGTTGATTTGAGATACAAGTGTTTTGAGCTAAGAGCTCCGTCACGGAACCAATTAAACTATATGTATGTATGTGCCCTGCGATGAGGTGGCGACTTGTCCAGGGTGTACCCCGCCTACCGCCCGAATGCAGCTGAGATAGGCTCAAGCAACCTCCCGACCTCCCGCGACCCCAAAAGGGACAAGCGGTAGAAAAATGGATGGACGGATATATATATATATATATATATATATATATATATATATATATACGTATATATATATATATGTATATATATATATACATATATATATTAGGGCTGTGAATCTCTGGGTGTCCCACGATTCGATTCAATATCGATTCTTGGGGTCACGATTCGATAATATATCGATTTTTTCGATTCGATTTGATTCTCGATTCAAAAACTATTTTTTCCCCGATTTAAAAGGATTCTGTATTCATTCAATACATAGGATTTCAGCAAGATCTATCCCAGTCTGCTGACATGCAAGCAGAGTAGTATATTTTTGTAAAAAGCTTTTATAATTGTAAAGGACAATGTTTATCAACTGATTACAATAATGTAAATTTGTTTACAAAAATATGACTTATTTTATCTTTGTGAAAACATTGGACACAGTGTGTTGTCAAGGTTATGAGATGCGATGCAACTGTAAGCCACCGTGACACTTTTTTTCAATTTTTATAAATGTCTAATGATAATGTCGATGAGGGATTTTTAATCACTGTTATGCTGAAATTATAACTAATATTGATACTGTTGTTGATGATATTAATTTTTGTTTCAATACTTTTGGTTTGTTCTGTGTCGTGTTTGTATCTCCTCTCAAGTGCTCTGTTTATTGCAGTTCTGAGTGTTTCTGGGTCAGGTTTGGTTTCGGAATTGGATTGCATTGTTATGGTATTTCTGTGTAGTGGTTTGTTGGATTGATAAAAAAAAAAAAAAAAAAAAAAAATTTTAAAAATCGATTTCAAAAAAAGTTGAATCGAGTCTGAATCGCACAACATAAACGATTCGATTTGTATTCGAATCAATTTTTTCCCACACCCTTAATATATATATATATATATACATATATATATATATATATATATATATATATATATATATATATATATATATATATATATATATATATATATATATATAGTTTTTTGTTTTTAAACGAGCTCCGCCTCTTCTGGGGCCCATCAGCAGGTGTAAGCGTAATTGATATAAAAATAGAATTGACTCCTCTCACATATATGATGATGCTCCTGAAGGCTTTTTGTCCATTATTAATTGTCATGGCAACAGTACTGGAGTTCCACACGTCGACCGAATAGGTTTCCGTTGCAGCCGACTATTATTGGATGCGACAAGGTGCTGACAGACAGCCATTGTTGCTTAGGTTTTGTCAGTGTGTGCGTGCGTAGTGAAGTGTAACGTTGTACAGAGAAGTCAAACAAACTTAAGGGAGTAAGTGCTGGAAGCTTTGGCAGGGGTGACATCCCCCCCCCCACCCCACCCCCCCCACCCCCCCCACTACCACCACCGACCCACCTCCCTCTCCCCTCCACCTCCAAGTGGGAGGAGTTACACAAAGGGCATGTGTGCTGTAGGTGTGGGGGTGTGCTTGTGTGTCGGAGCTGTGAAGCAGGTGAGAAGAGCTCAAGATGTCTTTAAGTGAGAGCAGATGGGAATTCAAATGTTATTGGAGCGTATGCTTCATGACTCATTCATACTGTTTGTGTGCGTGTGTATGTTTGTGTCTTCTCTCCTCCTGCTAGCTGTGTAGGTACGTGTCACCCTGAGGAGCTTATATTAACACAATTACACACCAGCCAAAGCGCAAGACAGCAAAGACAAAGCCGAGAGATGCTCAGAGAGAGTGCCCAGGTTGTTTTCTTTGAAGTGGATCCTGAGGTTCTGACAAGATCACTTTTGAAGTTGCAGGTCCTCATGACGTCATAAACGGGGGGAAAAAATCTCCTACCTCCTAGACATGATGCAATGCCTCCGACACCCCCCTAGATAAATCCGCCTGTGTATACGTCCAGCACGTTGTGTAAAAAAAGCAGGCTTCGCTACATATATTAAAATAAAGCTATAAATTACAGACTGTAAGTTTGATCATTTAGTTTTTCTTCAGCGAATAGGGTAACGTAGCAAGTGTAATGTTAGCACTGTGGCTCACAAAGTTAAGTTTGTGTTGCTAACATTAACATTTCAAATATTGTTAGAGTGCTCAAATTTACTTAAAATTGCTTAAAATGTCAATCAATCAATCAATGTTTATTAATACAGCCCTAAATCACAAGTGCCTCAAAGGGCTGCACAAACCACGACATCCTCGGTAGGGCCCACATAAGGTCAAGGAAAAACTCAACCCGGTGGGACGTCGACAATGATGACTATGAGAAACCTTGGAGAGGACCGCATATGTGGGCAACCAACCCCCCCTCCCCAACCCCCCCCTGGGGGACCGAAAAGCAATGGATGTCAAGCGGATCTAACATGATATTGTGAAAGTCCAATCCATAGTGGATCTAACGTAACCGTATATTTAAAGCATTTTCAGGAACACTTGTACTGAGTAACTATTTAAAGCTTTTTTTTAAAGGTGCATCGTTTATTGTTTTGTTTTGTTTGTGTGCACCTGATGTTTTGAAGAAAAGGTCGTACGATGCAAAGTCAAACCTCCAAATATGCACAGCAGCGTGACTCACCTGTCTGCGAGTCAGCCGAGCACAGAAAGGCAGCCAGCCGAAACAGCGAGGTGCCCACAGTGTGCACTCCTTTTCAGTTGGGCTCTGCCTTTATTTCTTTTTTTCTCCCCCATGCATCCGATGTTGCGTAAATTAATCGTGTGGGCAAACGAGCGCAGCGTTCAAGTGCTTGTGTTTGTGTGAGGTTGTTGTAGGTGGGCTTTGTGTGTGTTGTTTCTTGTGATCTTTTGATGCTTCGCTACCTCAATATGGATCCTCATATGCTGATTTTTGTGTGGGGGACTTGGAATGCCTACTCAGAATGCAGGTCAAAGTTTGTTGAAGCACTCAGGCCTGTAATGAAATCTCAACCTAACCGCTGTCTAACTTGAAAGTTTGTGTTGCGTCACTCGTACTATCTGGATCAATATCCGCGAGTGGATCAATTTTGACTATGCTGCTAGTTAATTGCATCGCATTCCCATCACAAATGTTTTCCCCCATTTTTGGATGAATTAAAGCTTTTTGGCTCGAAAACCATTGTCAGCATAATTAATTCTACCGGTGTTCAATTATATCGATGTTACAGGGATGCACATGTGTCCAGATATTGCTGCTTTATGGGTCAATTAGGCCAGACCAAGAAGTGTGAAAGGGAAGACATATAGAGACACTTGAAGGACGGAGTGGAACCTCATTTTAACATTATTAGTGATGCAGTAAAGTTTTGGTCACCAAAATACTTTTATACCCGAAACAGGATGTTGTGATGACAAAAGTAAGAAGGATGTGATTGTCTGGGGTGGATTGGAGGCAACATGTCTGCGATGTGCACATACTTAAATCAAAGTCAATCACAGTTTATTTATATAGCCCCCTCGAATTTTAACTCACATTAGGGCAAGAAAAAAGTCAACCGCAGCGTGGGTATGGTTGATAATGTGAGAGTCCAGTCCATAGGGAGGCCAGCAGGGGTATCCGCTTGCATGTAGACAAGTCGGCAGCGCAGAGACGTCACCAACTGGTGCATAGAGGACTGGTCCACCCATGTCTCGACTTGGAACAACTGGCGCCTCCTCTGTGGAAACTAATTCGTGACCACCTGATAACCTCTCCACACAGGACAGGGGGGCAGAGCATAAAAAAGCCTGGAGCCTGAATATAAAACACTCTAAAGCTGCCATATTTTTTTTGGCGCTGAGAATCACTAATAAGCTGGATTTCTTAGAACGCAGATTTCTGGCCGGTACATATGGTACAATACAACCAGCAAGATGGCATGGACCTAGACCGTTTAGTATTTTATATGTAAGTAGGGAAACCCTAAAATCGCATCTTAAGTGCGCAGGAAGCCAGTGCTGGTGTGCCAGGATAGGTGTAATATGATCAAACTTTCTTGTTGTTGTCAATCATCTAGCAGCCGGATTTTGTACCAACTGTAATCTTTTAATGCTAGACATAGGGAGACTCGAAAATAATAGGTTACAGTAATCGAGGCAACAAATGCATAAAAATTATCTTTGCGTTGCTGGTGGACAAAATGGGATGGATTTTAGCGATATTAGGGAGATGAAAGAAGACTGTTTTAGTAACATTCTTGATATGCAACTCAAACAAGGGAGTTGGGTGGAAAATAATGCCGAGATATCTCACAGAGTCACTTTGCGTGTTTTTTTTTTTGGTCTAATTTTAAGGTGGTATTATTAAATAAGGATCAAATACTTCAATATATCTCAGATATATTGAAATATGTTCACACACCCACGGCCCGTAATCTGCAAAACGTGCAATGTGGAAATACTAACAAGAAGCACAGCTGGAGCTGCAGCGTGAGGCTCGTGTGAACGCCTGTGAGCATTCACTGCTCGTCAGGAACAGGAGAACAGTAGAGTCTCCAAACATGAGAACATTCAGCCTTTTTTATTTTTTAACTTATTTGGAATTTTAATGTATATATTGTTGTTTTTTTAATCCTAATTTTTATGAAATATATTAAAATATATTTTATTTTTAATTTGATTATTTTTAAAAACAGTATGATTCTTTGAAGGATAAATATTAGTTTGTGCAATTGTATTACCTTTATATTAGTGAGGTTATTCCATGGCCATAGCCATAAATACAATTGTAATAATAATTGGCATACTAATTTTTACTGCGTTCTGGTTTTCTCCTTTTTGGTGTTCCTTTTTAGTCAAGAATTTTCATTTTGGTGATTTCCTAAACGTTGCAACGAATTTTCTAGTAAGGAGATGGAGTCTTTTTTCATCAATGATAGACGGTGAAAAAAGTGCCATAATGACCACAAAATATGGGCATTGCAAATAATTAGCGTTGTAGGAGCCTGAATACTGAATACTGTTTAAGTTCATTTAAATTTTATGGAAGGTGCATTATGTTTACTCAGCCAAAAGGGGACTATTTACTTTATTTGCATGATAAGAAAATGTATATATTGAATGCTTAGAGTAATTATATAAAGCTCACTTTATTTGTAATTATTACACTTGTCAAAATAATTTGATGACGTAACTGTTTTAATTGCATTTATGGCGGAAGGATTTTTGTGCTTTTTGGAAACAAGGTGTTATGGGTAATTACAGTCAGGTGCGGTGGAATCAAGCCACACAGTTTTTTGACCTCACTCATACTTTTTATCACTCTTACATTTTCTTACCCTTACTTTTTCTAACTCGTAGTGCAACAAACTCTCTGTATTTTGTCATTCATTTGTTCCCACATCGTGATTGTTTTACGTTTTGAATTATTAAGTTCACAAGTAAACCATACAAATGAAAAGGAACGTCTGGAGTTTTGTTTTTTTGTTGCCGCAAGAATCGGAGTGAAGGAGTAAGTAGAGGAGCGTCAAGCTAAGGCTACATTAGGAATCTACAAGTGTTTTGTTAAACAGCTTCCATCCATCCATCTTCTACCGCTTATTCCCTTTTGGGGTCGCGGGGGTCGCTGGCGCCTATCTCAGCTACAATCGGGTGGAAGGCAGGGTACACCCTGGACAAGTCGCCACCCCATCGCAGGGCGTTACACAGCTTGTCAGCTATTTTTGCTGTTTGCTGTTGTTTCTGCAGGTGTGTTCCCTAAAAACAGTAAACAAAACAATGTAATACTGGGGTTTTGTCAGTCTATGTAGGAGTTTCGTTGCTGTTCCTCAGTAGAGTTTGACTGTAAGCCGGAACTTATGGTGCGTTTCATTGGTAGTGGGAAGTCGGAATTTCAGAGTTCCTAATGTGAAGTTTCAACTGGAACGCCCCCAAGGTCAGATTTCCTTCTCGGAAAGTCGGAGAGTCCTCATCACCCAAATTTGGCTGTCAAAGATGGCTGCTCTGAGCGTGAACAATAACAGAAGGTTCTGTAATATCCGTTATTTGCACTTCTGACTGTTTTTTGTCCTACTAAATCAGCCATTTGCAATGTATATTTGGAGGTGCATACTTATGGTCATGTGACTGTAGTTTTAGTGTAGTGTACATTTTTGAAATTAGTTTAATGTTTTACACAATAGTGTCTATGTGTCCTCTTCATCCATCTTGTTGAAAGATTGCAGAAGGAGTCCATATTTTTCCACAAGTTGTTTGTATTCAGATAAGGCAAACCCAAGAATAGCTTTCGTGCATGTGGCCATTTTGATTTCGGTCCCAACTCCGACTTCCAACTTCCAAAGTAAATGAAACACAGCATTCTGGCTAAATTAACAGACTGCATGCTTTAAGGATTGTCGCAAGGGAAGCAGAGACAGGCTTATTTGGTCTCAAGGAGACCATGTCCCCACTTAGGGATCATTGATCATTTAATCGTAGAAGGTCCTATTATAAATTTAAAGATACCATCTTTAACCTTCATGATGGCTTAAAGGCCTGCTGAAACCCACTACTACCGACCACGCAGTCTGATAGTTTATATATCAATGAGGAAATATTAACATTGCAACACATGCCAATACGGCCTTTTTAGTTTACTAAATTGCAAATTTAAATTTCCCGCGAGTTTCTTGTTGAAAACGTCGCGGAATGATGATTTATACGCGTGACGTCATGGACTGTAAGGAAATATTAGCGCTGCACCAAACACGGCTAAGAGTCGTCTGCTTTAATCGCATAATTACACAGTATTTTGGACATCTGAGTTGTTGAATGTTTTGCAATTTTTTCATTTAATAATGAAGACTATAAAGAACAATGCTGTTGGTGGAAAGCGGTGGATTGCAGCTGTCTTTAGCACCGAGACACAGCCGGTGTTTCTTTGTTTGTTGTGAGGCAGAGCGGTCACGCAAACATGTTTTCTCTACGTCAACCAGCATGTTTTTGGATGGGGAAATTGTGATATATATCTTACCGGAGAAATCATTGGATCATTCTTCGTCCTGCAGCAGCTGTTTAAAAGGCTTAAATGAGCTTGGCTCCTCAGCTTCTCTCTGAGACACGCGTGTTTACCGCAGCCATCCGACCTCGAGGTATATCTTTACAATCTTTAAAATCTCACTAAAACACTATTAAAACAATAAACAGATAAGGGATCTTCCAGAATTATCCTAGTAAATGTGTCTAATTACATCTGAAACGCTCACACTGCCGCGGCCCGGAACCGTCTCTTTTTATTTTATTTTATTTTTTTTTAAATTTCTAGTCCTTCGCTATCAATATCATCATCCACGAATCTCTCATCCTTGCTCTTACTGCTGGTGGCTCCCATTAAAAACAATGTGAATATGTGTGGAGCCCTGCAACTCGTGACATCACGCGCACATACTTCCGGTAAAGGCAGGGCTTTTCTATTAGCGACCAAAAGTTGCGAACTTTATCGTCGATGTTCTCTACTAAATCCTTTCAGCAAAAATATGGCAATATCGCGAAATTATCAATTATGACACATAGAATGGACCTGCTATCCCCGTTTAAATAAGAAAATCTCATTTCAGTAGGCCTGCAAGCAACTTGGGCCAGGCATGCAGCCAATGTTGGTTGGCGTTTCTCCACTTTTTATAAACATTATACGTTGTACGATCTTACTTCACTTTTCAATTTGCTTTCCTTTGATCCACTGCCATCAGAATAAAGGGGAACAAGTTCACTGAAAAGAATGAAAAAGGGGCCCTTCCTCAGTGTCGCGACACAGAATCTCAGTTAGAGCATGACCTGTGTGTGTCTTACTCAAATGGTGAAAATGAGGGATGCATTTGAGTGGGAGCGAACAAATTGATGCAAATGATCTGGTGCGCTATCCAGCGGAGGCCACGGTCACACTGCCCTGCATGGCTGCTTCTCAAATTCTTCACCGCTTGTCCCGTTCATACACTTCTGTTTTTCACATTCTAGTCCTTGATGTTATTTTAGTAAAGTGAACGTTGTCATTCCCTGTTTGCGTCATGACTGTATGCACCTGTGTGTGTGTGTGTGTGTGCGTGCGTGCGTGCGTGTGCATGCGTGCGTGTGTGTGCGTGCATTTGTGCGCGTGTGTGTGTGTTTGTGTATGTATGTGACCACAAGCTCCATTCAGCTGTTTATTGCCATCCCTCCGTACACAAATCAACCATTCTCACCGTAAATCATCTGTCCCTTTCTTGTCTAGAATTCTCATTTGCTCGCCAGACTCACCTCATTTGCGTTGAAGCCACCATGAGTGTGCGGCCGTACCCCGCTAATTGTAGCTGGTAAAATTGCAGCGAGACGCGTTGCCTGAGCTGTCAGGAGTCATTAGTGGTTCACATTGTGTTGCTTTCGACTCGCATTGTTTACATTTCTGCACACATTTGGTTTCTGTCCCTAGTGCTAACAAACTGATTTTATTTTTGCAGTCCAAAAGCAAGCTACATAATGATAATAATAATAACAAAATATGTTTTTAAATGCAAATTCTTCTACTCCTGAAGCGATGCACACTAAAGAGTGAAAAGTGTTACTTACGTTGGTGCATGCTGGGAGGCAGTGTGGTCCCAAGATGCAGAGATGGCAGGCGAGGTGCAAGTAGAAAATGAAAAGTAGAATTGTCTCACATCAACCTATAAATATCAATATGATATTAATACATATGCATATATTACTAAATATACAAATACAAATGTGATATACAAATAAATTAATAATTTGTATGAATAACTGCGTATTTGAAAACATATACAAATAAAATTTATAAGTACAAAAATGTGACATACAAATAAATCAAGAATCTGTATAAATAAACATCTATTTGTAAATATATTTTTGAGATTTGAATATGACTATGCTTGATTTTTTATTTGTATTTGTATTGAATTTGCATATGTAGATCGCTTTTTTGCTTTTGTGTCGAAGAGACATTCCTACCACAAACCAGATGCACAAATAAATGTGGAGTTACACACTCCCCTGAATAACCAGCAGAGAGCACTGCAGCCAGAGCGGTCTGACATGGTCAGACACTGGCGAGCCAATCAGAGGCACACTAAGGAGGGTCGTTTCCTGGATTAAATGGATGGGTAAGTAATAACTAGTATTAATAACTGTTTCAGGTGTGTTGTAGTAGTGCCGAGGTGATATCTACTAGATAGTTTAGTCAGTCACTCAGCTTTTACAGGTGTTGATATGACGAAAGTATGGGACCGCCTGACTGTGGTGGTCCATCCCCTGTATGATCGGTGTCAGAGCTTGGTCTGCATTGCCGGCAGTAAGTCGGATACGTTTCCAGTGAGGATTGGACCACTGCTAGGGCTGTCACCTGTTCTGTTCATAACTTTTATGGAGTGAATTTCTAGGCGCAGTCAGGGCGTTAAGAAGATCCGCTTTGGTGGCTGCAGAATTAGGTCTCTACTTTTTGCAGATAATGTGGTCCTGATGGCTTCATCTGGCCAGGATCTTCAGCTCTTGCTGGATTGGTTTCGCAGGCCGAGTGTGAAGCGACTGGGATGACAATCAATACCTCCAAGTCGGAGTCCATGGCTCTCGCTCGGGAAATGGTGGAGTGCCATCTCCGGTTTGGAGAGGAAACCCTGCCCCAAGTGGAGGAGTTCAAGTACCTCAGAGTCTTGTTCACGAGTGAGGAAAAAGTGGATTGTGAGATCGACAGAAGGATCGGTGCGGCATCCGTAGTGATACAGACCCTGTATCGATCTGTCATGGTGAAGAAAGACCTGAGCCGGAAGGCAAAACTCTCACTTTACCGGTCAATCCACGTTACTTTCCTCACCTATGGTCATGAGTTTTGGGTAATGACCGAAAGGACAAGATCTTATTTAGAGTATCAATACAATACCAATAACTACCTTGGCATCAATACTATGTATATTAAGATCAATACGCCCAGCCCTTTAGATCATTTTTGTTCACATAAGGTTTCGGACTTGGAGGACTTGAGTCTGGCTCTGTAGTGGTACAGAATTGTCGTGCTGTGTTGTGTCCATATTGTCGCAGCACAAAACATGCATAAAGATGAAAACTGCTCAATGCCTTCTTATTTGTCTTTATGTGTGATAAAACAATATCTTTAGATTTTGAAAATATTTGTGTGTACCATCCTTTAGAAAGCATTTAGAGACCATCACCCAAAAGTGATCCTACTAATTCATGTCCGTCAAGGAGGAGTATTATACAGTGCACGCCATAAGCATAATTATTTATTTATATTATTTTGTATTCATTTTCTTGGTCCAAAAAGAAACTGCATGTAACTCTAAGCGTGTTTAAAATAAACCGAAACAATTACCATCAAGGCAAAAATGTCTTTGTCGTCAAAAAGTGTACTTCAATTGCTCCACTGGAGGAGTGAGCGATAAGTGGGGATTAATGCATCTTCCGCTTATCTTCGCCTCTCTCTTTTCCCCCCTTGTCCTTACCGCCGACAGCCGTACAAACAAATTAAATGTCTCCGGTTGACAAGGCGGCGTTGTGGAGCTGTCTTATCCAGCTGCACAGGTGATAGAAGGAGGCCCGACAAAAGAGGTCGTGGGGCTTTGAAAAGGTTGGAAGACAAGCATAGGCTAAATCGGGCTTATTTATGCCGCTGCTGTTTAGGACACCAATAGACAGATTAATGCTTCGTTATCTGGATTGATCACAAACCACGTCACTGTTTTCCACAAAAATCTGATAAGTAAATACAGTGAAAAACTAAAACTAATGTCCTTTTTTGTTGTTTGCAATGCGCAGCATCGCCACCTTAAGGACTGGAGTGACAGCTCCAATATTTTCCCTAAAGAGTTCTTAACTTTTAGTAATTTTTTTTATTACAAAATACTCAATGTTGTGTACAAGGCAGTATTAATTTATTTTATTGTTTTTCTATTTTTTTTTTCAGGGACAGTGTAAAATTATTTTTATTTCTGCAACTGCACTATAATAAGCCAAAAGGGTATTTTTCATCTGAACAAATCTTAAAATGGTCTCCCTGAAAACAACAGCATAACAATAACATAGTGGAGCTGTAAAAATAGACACAGCATAAGCCTCCTCAGGAAAACATCAGTAGAAGAGGACTAAAAATATATTATTGCAGCTTACCTCCTTATTTACTCAATCGTGTGTCTGGGGTCTGCTCTTCTTTCTCCAGGTTCCACAAGTTCGGACTCAGTCTTTCCCCCCTTATGGATGCTCCTGATTTTCAGAATTGCGTTTAGCTTGAGTCTTTTAATGTTTTCCATCCAAACTCCGCCCATAAAAATGATTACTGCAAACTACATTATTTCTGCTTGGTCTGTTCCATTTTGCTTAAGTCAATTTAATTTGACAGGTCCATACTTTCCTCATATTCCCACCATTTGGAAATGTATGTAGGCTGACCCTCTCTTTAATTGCATTGTTACAACCTGCAACAATGTATCTGGCAGACATATTTGCTAATTCCTTCAAATTATGCGCATAAATATTGTGATTCAATATGACATCGCCTCCAGTCTTCTGTAGGTACAGATAGATAAATAAATGATAAATGGGTTGTACTTGTATAGCACTTTTCTACCTTCAAGGTACTCAAAGCGCTTTGACACTACTTCCACATTTACACACACATTCACACACTGATGGAGGGAGCTGCCATGCAAGGCGCCAACCAGCACCCATCAGGAGCAAGGGTGAAGTGTCTTGCTCAGGACACAACAAGGTTGGTACCAGGTGGGATTTGAACCAGGGACCCTCGGGTTGCGCACGGCCACTCTTCCACTGCGCCACGCCGTCTCTAATGGTGGAAATTTATAAGATTTTTCCGTTTCCGATTCCATTTTTGATTCTGCTTAACAATTCGGTTCCTTAACGGTTCTCTTTTTTAATCTTATTTGGGAAAAAAAGAGGAAAAAAAGGTGGATTAGCCTCACTTGAGTTTAGTTCAGAGGTAACATTACCTTACAAAGCCTACATAGAGCTACATTGAGGTCACATACGTAGTATGAAATAAAAATAGGTGTTTTTTGTTTTTTTCAAATAAATGTAACAAGATAAATTAAGTGGAAATTACACAAAAATGTAACATTTAGTAACATGTGATATTAACTTATTACATGAAAAGTGAGATATGTCACGCCTGTATTGGTTATAATTTTGATGATTATAGCTTAAAGTTTATGAAAACCTTGAAATGAAAATCTCAGAAAATGTGCGGTTTCAAAAAGTGTATGTCAAGATCATCAAAATGATGATAAAGGCTTGACATACCTCACTTTGCATTAAATTAGTTACTTTCATTTGAAGTTATTTGCTGACATGAATGGACTAGTACAGTGGTTCTCAACCTTTTTTCAGTGATGTAGCCCCTATGAACATTTTTTTCATTCAAGTACCCCCTAATCAGAGCAAAGCATTTTTGGTAGGAAAAAAAGAGATAAAGAAGTAAAATACAGCACTATGTAATCAGTTTCTGATTTATTAAATTGTATAACAGTGCAAAATATTGCTCATTTGTAGTGGTCTTTCTTGAACTATTTGTGAAAAAAAGATATAAAAATAACTAAAAACTTGTTGAAAATAAACAAGTGATTCAATTATAAATAAAGATGTCTACACATAGAAGTAATCATCAACTTAAAGTGCCCTCTTTGGGGGCTGTAATAGAGATCCATCTGGATTCATGAACTTAATTCTAAACATTTCTTCACAAAAAAATAAATCATTAACATCAATATTTATGGAACATGTCCACAAAAAATCGAGCTGTCAACACTGAATATTGCATTGTTACATATCTTTTCACAGTTTATGAACTTACATTCATATTTGGTTGAAGTATTATTCAATAAATCTATTTTTAAATTGTTGATATTTTTAGAATATTTAAAAAAAAATCTCACGGATGTTTTTTTTTAAATCTCACGTACCCCATTTGAGAACCACTGGCCTAGTACACCATGTACACATTTTTGAGTTTCACCTGTATAATATAATGACTGAGAGAAAATCTGATGTGGGGAAACATGGAACTTGAACATTTGTCTACCAAAAATTAGGAGTATCTACTTCAGCAAATGGGTTCAAGCTTTTTCCCACAAATTTAGTCGCTGCTTGGTGACATTTGTCTAGCGGCAGACGTGAACTGGGGAGAGTACTGCCGGCCTCAAAGCCAATCTGAATCTGTTTCTTGTCATGCTCATCTATTTGAGAAGGCATTAATTTCAAATTGAATATATAATAGCGCTAACATGATAGGCGGTGAGTTAGTACCTGTTTCATTCAGATGACAAGCTAGCGTTCCTGCTGCTTGGGATGAGAAAGGAGACGTTCAAAAACCTGACTTTTATTTTTAAATGTTGCATGCCGTGTGTTCAAATGTTTCGGCATATACTCGCATGTCCTCCTCTTGATGAAACAGTAGCTTTATAATTATTACATGTAGCGCTATTGCATTCTTTTCTTGTAAAATGTTAGTGTTTGTATCCCCTCCCACCCTGTGGAACCATTAAGAGAATCGCTACATAAAATGGCAAGCGATTCCAATGAATTGATACACTGGGTTTTTCGATCCCCATCCCTATCTGTAGGTTACGTCAACAGGCTGATGCAGGCAGTCCACAATTTTGGAGCAAAAAGTGGGACTTCAAAAATGTGGTGGAAGCTTAAAATCTCTACAGTGTGTATTTTGGGGGGGGATTTTACCTGGAGACCTATTTTTTAGGTCCTGTCAGGAAGTTTAGGTGACGAACCTCAAGATGCAGAGATGGCATGACTTTTAATGTCAAAAATAAAATGCAGGAAAACAGGAATTAGGAACCAGGAACCAGTATACAGGAAACAGCAAAAAGGGAACAGCTTACAGGATACAAGAGACAAGGAACCAGGGAGAAATCGAGATAGCAAACAGTACACAGCATACAGCTAGTAATACTCCAGCCCTGACTGGAGGGCAAGGGAGGTATAAATAGTAGCCTGATAGGCAATTGTGACCAGGTGTGCCAGACTGCCGCCAGACTGCCAGTCAGGTACAGGTGAGGAAAACAAGCGCTCAGGGAGACCTGCAGGAAAAGAAACCAAAATAAGAGCGCTGACAGGAAATAAAACACAAACACAGAGGAAAAAAACAAAAACAACTTTATTCGAAAAGAAAACTAAGATAAGAAAAGAAAACTAAGATAAGCAAACAATTCTCAGGGAATTGAATTGATCACAACTGGACTGTTGGTTTGTCTTGGAAGATGTTTCGCCTCTCCTTTGAGTAGGCTTCATCAGTTTGTGTTGACAGAGTTGATTGGTCATATCTAGTCTAGAGGCTACATCAATGTTATGTGGAGGTGTACTTATATCATTTTTATAGACAATTTTATACTATTTATAGTCATGCCGCAGAGTGTGTGTGTGTGTGTGTGTGTGTGTGTGTGGGGCGGGGGTGCTAAATGTTGTCTTCTTCTTAGGTGGGGCGTAATAGAAAATACTTGGAAAGCAAAGTTAATATGTAAGAAATTTGTAAGATCGCGTGAAAATCTTGTGAAGTTTTTGTACTCGACCGTTCCCGAACTTTAGTAGTGATTTAAAAATGAAACCAGTGATAATCTATAGACACACCAACCTTATGGTATGGTGCATAGGATAAGCATACAGTATACATAAGTCTGAAAAGTTTGGAATGTAGAATAGGGCCTTTTTAATTAATGCATGAAGCGCAACACCAAAATTCCTGCACATGATATGTGTATTTATGAAGATCTCAATCCAAATAAGGATCTTCTGGGTTTGTCTTCTTGTTTTGTCTCGAAAGCTGCATGTTAGACAAGAATCCAAAAAGAGAATATTATTCCACGTCAACACTTTTGGGGGAAAGTGAAAGCAGCCAGACTGTTTCTTCTCCACATGAACTGCACTTCACCTCTCCCTTGCATTAGGCAAAATAGCAGCTCACTGAGGAGTTTCTTTTTCCTTGTTGGTGAAAACTGTAAGAGAAGCGATGGAATGAGGGCGAAGTGTAGTTATCTACTGGATTACACTCTTTGTCTCTTTTCGACTTAACCTCTGTGACCTTGGGATGTGGAATTGATCCGACTTTCTACACATAATATGACATAGGCTGACATCGACACTTAAGACTGTGTGTGCATGTTGTGTGTGTGTGTGTGTGTGTGTGTGTGTGTGTGTGTGTGTGTGTGTGTGTGTGTGTGTGTGTGTGTGTGTGTGTGTGTGTGTGTGTGTGCGTGCGTGCGCGCGTGTGCGTGTGTGCCCAAGGCATTTGGATCACAAGCGTGTGTGCTTTAAAAGTGTGATGCATGCGACCTGTGGCTCTGTGTACATCAACATGTGTATTTGTCCTCAGAGTGATAGATGGGTCTTGTGGCAGACTCCTGTCTGTCTGCTGGATCATCTGTCATCAACTGCGTGCAATAAGAATACCCTATTCACAGTGACAGTAAGGAATAAAGTGATAAACATGAACATAAATCTGCACCTTTAACCCCAGCCACACCAAAATAAGCTTTTGAAGTAGTTTTGGGAAATCCCACTAACACATTAAAAGGCTATGCAAACATTATTTTGGAGGTGGAGGCCAATGTGTACTGTATGCATTTTATTTTACAATACAGCTGAAGCTCCAGAACCCTCACCGAAAGGGACAAGCGGTAAGAAAATGGATGGATGGATGAATGGATGGGTGGAACTTAAGAGTGTTTTATTATCGGCGCTGTCTCGAAGCCAATTATTATGCCCTAAGTAGCAAGCGAACATTTGAGTTAAGAGCAACCCTGCCATTTGTTGGCCAAGCAAATGCCACAGTGAACCCCTTAAGATCAGACCAAAAGATCTGGTCTTATTGGCTAGCATTAGTTTATAGCCAGACATCGACTTTGTTTTCTAACCATTGGAGGGAAAAAATTGTGAAGGAGGGTGCTGAGAAGAACATGCAGATGATTTATCCATCCATCCATGTTCTACCGCTTATTCCATTTTGGGGTCGCGGGGGGCGCTGGCGCCTATCTCAGCTACAATCGGGCGGAAGGCGGGGTACACCCTGGACAAGTCGCCACCTCATCGCAGGGCCAACACAGATAGACCGACAACATTCACACTCACATTCACACACTAGGGCCAATTTTTTTAGTGTTGCCAATCAACCTATCCCCAGGTGCATGTTTTTGGAAGTGGGAGGAAGCCGGAGTACCCGGAGGGAACCCACGCATTCACGGGGAGAACATGCAATCTCCACACAGAAAGATCCCCAGACTGGATTTGAACCTGCAGGAACTTCGTATTGTGAGGCAGACGCACTAACCCCTCTGCCACCGTGAAGCCCGCAGATGATTTAAATTAATTGAAATAAAAAATAAATATATAACAAGTATATGACAGTGTACCGCCAAATTGGCAAAGCATTTGGAGCGTAACACTGCTCGCCTGCACAAAATGAGGTCCATTGTCACTGTATAGATTTTGTTATAACCTATCTCGGTATTATATTTTTGCATATTGCACATCTGCTTTTCCTTTGGTATATATTTTTACCCACTTTGAAAATGCATCTACAGACAATACTGTTTTTCTTCACTCCTTTTTTGTTCAATAAAATCCATACATGGATGTTGGAACGGGTGTTGTGGTTTGGGGAATTGGCTTCGCACAGGTCATGTATGCCCTACAAACATTTTTTTTGAATAAGAATAAAAGCTGTAGGTAGTATAGTAAATCTGTATAAGGGTCACCATCCCTCCTGTTGAGGCATGAGTACAATCATGGCTCAATACTGCTGCCCACTTGTACAGATGTTTGGTAAGATTGGTTTATTGTCTGGACATACATAGATGTCTTCTCTGTTCCGTTTTTATATTTTTTATTTTTTATCGTTTTCTTTTAGAGAACTTTGTTTTTGCATGCCTTTTATTATATCATTATTCATGTCACTAGTTTGTAGTTTAAAAACTTGTATTTCTTGTTCCGCTGTTTGTGTTGCTGTTTTGTCCGCAAACGTGATTATGCGTCCGTTCCATTGATGTGTGCCGCACATTTGCACATTGCTATTTTAGCTGGTAACCGTACCACTTTTACTAATTTTTTTAATAGTTCTCCATGTGTTTACAGGTTTTAGTGTTGACGTAATCATTCCTCTATTTTGCCAGTGTTGTGCAAATGTGTGTACTGTGGAGAATATCTGTGTGTATTATAGCATTTTGATCTTTCATTAATTTACATGCTTTTGTGCTACTAGTTGTGCAGCTTGCATTGAGTAATTTGATGGTCATTTGATAGCTTTCAAAACTTCAGTTGCTGTAACAACCGCACATCCTATTCTATTTTTATTTCACAGGATGCTGCTTTAGCTTCTAAATTCCACTCTACAGGTGTTGACATTTTTAGATCTTTTTCATACATTAATTTACTTAAAGGAGCTACTATTTTAGCGTAATTTGGTATCCAACCTCTACAGTAATTAGTTAATCCTAGAAATTACATAATTTGCTTCTTTGTTTGTGGTTTTGGTGCTTGTAGTACTGCTGTTTTTCTGCTTCCCACAATAGTCCGTCCATCTTTATTTAGAGAATGTCCTAGATATTTTACTTCTGTTTTGCATAATTAGACTTGTGTTTTGCTTACTTTGTGTCCTTTACCATGTAGATGATTTAATAACGCTAATGTATCATTTCTACTGGTTTCCTTATCTGGTGATGCTAATAATATGTCATCTACGTATATCAGGACTTTTGTCCTCCTTCTGGAGGGTCAAATTTGGACATGCTTGCATGCATTGCTTGTGGCTAGGTTGTCGGACTTTCCGCATACCCTTGAGGTAGTTTTGTATAGGTGTATCTTTTCCCTTTAAAAGTAAATGCAAACCAAAATTAACTCTCTTTATGTATTGGTACCGAAAATAATGCATTACTGATATCAATCACTGTGAAATGTGTCCAAATCCGGCATATGATGTTTACAATTACAGCATTTATTGTCCTAATAAACACTAAATCAATATTCCTAATTCAAATGTTATACTTATTTCTTCATGTAATTTTAAGTAACATTTTAACACACTAAAACTTTCTATAAGTTAATTAAACTATGATTTTATAACTCAAAAGAGACATTCTTCAATTTCTTTATATTTTTTATTTGTAATTATTATTCAACAATATTCAAAGCAAAACGTTGTAATGGTTGTAGTGATTCTCCTGCCCTTGCACCGACTGAGAAAATAGTGCTATTTACAGTACTCAGCAGATCATTTAAATGTCATTATTTTACTGATTCTTGCGTCTTGGGCTTTTTAAACTATCATTTGTGTCTGTCAGTTACATTCCAGTATGCTGTCATGCCACACTTTTCACTTGTGCACTCTAACTTCCTGTCGTGTGCAATATTCTACAAAACAAAAGCATGCATTTATTGTCGTTCGTTTATTACTCGCATACAATCAAAAGTCTAAAGCTAACTGATAGCTGTTGTGATTGCCATTATCTTATCTTAGCTCAGCACCCAGATGTATAGTGTACTTGCAAATGTCTAAAAAAATAGTAATAATCCAATTTAACAATGTTATACTACACTTTAAAAGTTAAACCCACTTTAAACTTACGCGTAAAAAAATAATTTTCAAACTTCCACTCCTAATGCGCCACACACTCACACACACAAGGTTGTGTGTTTGTGAGTGCACATCCCAAGAGATAAAGCGAACACTCGAAGAGCGTTTTTTTTTTTTTCTCCTCTGCCTATAAACATCATAACTTATTTTATTTCACTTTATGACTCTTATTATAGTTATTAATTTAGGTTTTTAATTGTTCCATTATTTAAAAAAAAAAAAAAATACTGTATATATATATATATATATATATATATATATATATACAGTATATGTGTATATATATATATATATATATATATATATATATATATATATATATATCCCCGCGATCCCAAAAGGGAATAAGCGGTAGAAAATGGATGGATGGATGGATATATATATATATATATATATATATATATATATATATATATATATATATACACACACATTTATCATCATTGGGTCCTTCATAAAAACAATATTTATATTTATATGTATATCTTTAGTCTACATTTTCTTCATATCTTATTTCAGTACCGCCACATTATCCGTCATACACATTAGTTTATTCCATTTTGCATTTAATTATTCTTATTGATCTCTTCCCATTTATTTCAATTATTATTTCTGGTTTACTTGCTGTTTTTTTTAACTTAAGTTCTCATAACTTAGTGTGTCCTTATGATCCCTTTGATCATTTTCTTTGTATTTTGGTGCGGTCTTTGGAGATTTGGATGTCTCCTGACCTAGTAATGCTGAGCAACTTTGATCGTTGTTTTTTCTTTTTTCTCAGGACAGTCTTATACGAAGTGTCCTTCTTTCCCACAACACCAGCAGGGTGTAACTGCTGTTGTTGTCATTGTTATCTAATATTTTAGTTGGAATAGATTTAAAAAAAAAAAAAAAAACATTTCAGGTCTGCATTCTGTTTGGGTCCCTTTTTGATCTTACTGTTGGTTGTTCCGATACACTTTCATTGTATGGCGGTGGATTTTTTAAATTTGTTTAACGCTGATCTACGTTTTATTATTGTTGACGCGCTGGGTGTGGTGGCTTCTGTCTGTATCTCTTCCTCACTATCTTCCCCTACAATTTGCCTATTTCTTCTCTTAACTGGGCCTATCTCATAAACTCCCGGGCGCCTGCTGCTGCCAACTGCTCCCCTTACCTCCCGGGGGGTGAACAAGGAGATGGGTTAAATGCAGAGGACAAATTTCACCACACCTAGTGTGTGTGACAATCATTGGTACTTTACTTTTAACTTTAATCTCTCTTAGCCCTTTCTTTTTCCTCTTCTGTTCCTTTTCTCTACCTTTCTTTCTGTTCCTTAGCACTTTCAGCCATCCTCATCCAGCACTCCAAGTGTTCCTACCCCATTCTGGCAAGTTTCTTTTTTTTTTATTTCCGCATTGTTTGTATTATTGATTCCGCAGCTTTAATATATCACCTACTTTGACTATATCACCTACTACCGGTAAATTCATGTTTTGAGGTCGAGAAATTTCAGTAAGTCTGGATTTGTTTTTTGTACTGCTTTCCAGTCTTTACATTTTACCTTGTCTTTTGGACTAACCTTTGGTTTACTTGTCCCTTTTCCCATTTTGAGAATTTGGAGTAATTCGTCGTCCCCTACAGAGCCGAACTTATAAGGATTACTTTTGTCTTTGTTGTAAGATAGTGGTTTAATTTATTATTGTGATACACGTCGCTTCTGCTGGTGGTTTATCCCCCTGTGGATGTGTCTTACCTAGAGTTTCCACAATAACCCACTATTACATCTCACAACTTTAGTATGGAGTGATAGCCTAGTGGCGATCACTCCCACACACTCTCCCTTTATTTTTTCTTTGTAATTCAAAACGTACTCACTGAAATCTGCGTTCCTTCCTCTTGTCCTCGGTTCCCGTCAGTCGTCCCGATCCCAGCCCGGGGTGAAGAAAATCAGCTCCTCAATGGGAGATGTGGGTGCCATGGTCTTCCGATTTTACTCACCCAGCTGGAATCGTCAGACGTGTTGGAATCCGGCTCGAAGGACCAGGAAGATGTCAGATTTAAACACTGATGACATCTATTAATAAGACAAGAAGCAAGGAATCATGCAGAGACAGCGTTAAATAGAGCTCATGAGGAGACACGTGTTTTGGCTGTACTCTAGTTACAGATCCAAACTACGTTCTAAAAAAAAGCCCGCGTGCCTCCTTTATTTATTAGGAGAGTCCCTATTACATCACTGTCGCTAAGGGAAGGGGGCAACCTCGACAACTCCAGTTAGACACAATATATGATCATAATATAAATAAAAAGTAGGTGACGTAGGTCATATCGCCGTGTATCTGCTCTTTCTGCGTCACGGTGGTGTTCGGCCTTGGCCATCAGCAGACCGAGTACTGGTGCCATCACCCAATCTGCTTTGCCTGGTCCCGGTACTCAATGTTCGGCCTTGGCAGTCAGCAGGCCGAGTCTGGACAAAATACTGATGAAAACATGCTAGCAATCTCTTGGATTGCTAGCTTTGCACGAATACAGAAATACCACTTCAACAAAAATTGACAATACCTTATAGTAACGGCCCTTAAGCATAAAGTTATGATGATAATAAATACATAATTATTCTAACACATACTGAAGCAGAATGTGGCCGCAACGTCAGCTAAGGATGTTAAAATAATATCTAAATGGCTGACATTAATCCATGAAAATATGGTAAAGCATTTGGAAGGAGATACCTTTAGAACTCTACTTTCCAAACTATGTACCGCATTTTCCCGACTATAGAGAGTACCGGTATAAAATCCTCACCCACCAAATTTTAGAAGAAATAAATATTTCTTAAAGATAGTAGTCGCACCAGACCATAAGACGCAGATATGTACCGGTACAAAATATTTTGTAAATATTTATTTACATATTTACTTAATTGTTCCCAAATGGTGCTTGTCACTCGGCAGTAAAACAGCTGATCAACCAAAACAGAAGTCATTGTTATGGACCCACTAGCTGTGAAAGCTAGTGGAAAGCAACTCAGAAACGCTACAGACAAAACGGGATACACGTTTGGTTCAAGGCGTAAAACAGGAAGTGCAATTTCAACCTGTGACACCTGCAGTGAGCAAACTCGTCCTAAAACATGGCGCCATAGCACAAACAATAACACACCTTTCAGTATGTCTGTCAATGTTTAATGAAAACTATTTGTTCAATACAAAACATTAATCCATGAATTAGACGCACCGTTTTTTAAGCCTCAGTGTAAGCGTGACAAAAAATATGGTGAATGCTGTAAATGTTTATAACATTGCGTTTTTCATACAATATTTGTTTTATCTAGAAGTTTGTTTTTCTTTATAAAAGTCATGTTGCATGTTAAGTATTTTTGGTGTTTTGGGGGCAAGGCATTTCAATTAATTTAATTTAAATGGGAAATGTTGAGGCAAGAGCTGTGTTACAGAACCAATTAAGCTTGTAAATTGAGGTACTACTGTATATATATAATTCTAATATTGTTTTTTGTTTGTTGTTACATGTTGTGTATTTGATTCCAATTTATAGATGCATTATTATTATTGTCAAATAGTTATTGTCGTAATGAGTTGAATATATCAATCAAGAGATTTGTATGTGCAAACCAACAGGTGGCACTTTTTATTACTGTGACTCCCACTCACAACTGTGGTCTTATTTTCAGAGGCGTCTTCTATCCGGGTCAATTTATTAACAAACAAGTTTGTCCCGAGGCAGGGCCCTTGTGCTTTAACTGTGTACTTTCATGCCCGAGTGCCAGACTGGGATACATTGTGGTCGTCTACCGTGAAATTATAGTTACAGTATAAAGTATAATTCTAAGTAGCTAAAGAAAAATCCTGACCTCAATCTTGCATAAGATTCCGTCCTATATGTGAGCCTGTGTGTGTGCGTACTTCCTGTATGGTGATTCATGTGCACTACAGTGTGCCGTTCAGCCCGGCTGCTTTTCCTTCTACTGGGCTGGCATTTAATCCAGGTCCCGAGCGCCTGCCCGAACTTCACAGCGTTCCCTAACAGGCTTAGACAGCTGCATCCGCGGCCCCGGTAGGAAATGATCACAATCGCCCTCAAATCTGACTAATTACGCAGTACGTCGGTTCAATGGCTGTATAATCCCAGAGCCGCTGATTCCACACTTTGGTTTATTATTGCCTGCTTTCCCTCTGGGCTTTTATCAACATTCTTGTTTTTCCCCCGTATTGACTAAAACCAACAGGGAGGAGATAAGGAAAGAAGAGGAATGGGTGAAGATATGCTGGAAAAAAACAGCATCCATGTTTTCACCTCAATAAAAAATGTGTTTGTTAGCAGGTAAAATGAACATTGGCGCTGAGCAAGCGCCTGGTGCTGATAGGGTTTATTGTCCTTTTTTGTCGTTACAGTCAACTTGCACGAGGACCAAGTGGTGCAAACAGAACTCCAGGAGGTATAGTGTCTTTCAAATAGCTTTGCAGTCTGCAAGGAGCTAATGAGGACAGGTGGCAGCTTAAAAAAAAGATATTTGATAATGAACTTTAATGCAGTCTGTGATGAAGATTATTTCAAATCCTGCAGCTCTGCACCATCCAATAGCATTATCACGGATTTATGCAAATGACTTAATGAAAGTATATATTCCAAATATTTGACAGACAAACTCAGACCTCAAAATGTACTGAGAGGAAACAGGCAACGGAGTCAGAGTGGCAGAGCCTACAAAGACTGCAGCGAATCAAGTCATTTAACCCCTCAGACAACTTTAGCCCTTTGCTGTGTGTGTGCGTGTGTGTGTGTGTGTGTGTGTGTGTGTGTGTGTGTGTGGGTGTGTGTGTGTGTGTGTGTGTGTGTGCGGGCGTGTGTGCGTGCGTGCGTGTGTTCGTGCGTGCGTGCGTTGAGTCATGGTGCCAAACGAGGCAGACCAGCAGAGCGCAGCTGATGTGATATGAATCAACAAGCATGGTCAATCAAGAAGTCAACACTTGTGCATGCGCGCATCTGTATATACATATATATATATATATATATATATATATCCATCCATCCATCCATTTTCTACCGCTTATGCCCTTTCGGGGTCGCGGGGGGTGCTGGCGCCTATCTCAGCTACAATCGGGCGGAAGGCGGGGTACACCCTGGACAAGTCGCCACCTCATCGCAGGGCCAACACAGATAGACAGACAACATTCACACTCACATTCACACACTAGGGCCAATTTAGTGTTGCCAATCAACCTATCCCCAGGTGCGTGTCTTTGGAAGTGGGAGGAAGCCGGAGTACCCGGGAACCCACGCATTCACGGGGAGGACATGCAAACTCCACACAGAAAGATCCCGAGCCTGGATTTGAACCCAGGACTGCAGGACCTTCGTATTGTGATATATATATATATATATATATATATATATATATATATATATATATATATATATATATATATATATATATATTTATTTATATTTATATATATATATATATATATATAGATGTGTGTCTGTGTGTGCGTGTGTGTGCGTGCGTACATGTCTTATCCTTTTATTCTTGCTGGCAAACACTTTTCTTAACCCCCTGAATGTACAGTATTTCACCTCTTCTTGATCATCTTTACTAGCAGCCACTAACCGCTTCATTACGTACACTTTAATTTATTGAAGCAATGCTCATTAATATCTCCTCAATTCTTCCATCAAACACCTTTGGGATGGATTATTAAGTGGCCACCTCTCACCTCAATAATTCTCCAAAATTCTGAGTATGTGTGCACAGAAATGCATGTCGTGTGTTTTTTTTAACCAGTGACACGTTGTTGACCTCACAAGATGGATGGAGACAAGGTCAACTACCCCCTGCTACTTTCACCACACATGATTAACTGTGCCTGTGTGTGTGAGTGTGCGTCCGTGCGTGCGTGCGTGCGCGCGTGTTTGTTTGCTGTGTGTGTGTGCGTGCGTGCGTACGCGTGTGTGCGTGCGTGTGTGAAAGTGTAGCATGTGCACAGCTGATGCCGTTTGTGAGGTTTGCAAGCCGACAAATAGCCGTGCGTGTCTTTCCTGCACGCACAAGCGCCACCGTTATTGTTGTTGATGAATTGATTCGTGCGGAAAACATTTGCACACGAAATGAAGGGATATAATGATGACCTGTCGTCATCATTATTACCCTGTGCAGTGTGAATCAAAAACAAACACCCTTTGGCCTTTTTTTAATATAGTGTGTAGGTGTACCTACTGTAGTGACCGAGTAAATCTATATACTGTTTATGAAGTTTATGTCTGGGGAAAAAATTGCGGAGGTGACTTTCATATCTTTTTAAAAAGTGTACATTTTTAAAAGATGCATTAATACATTAGATACATTACAGGGCAGCATGGTGGAACAGGGGTTAGTGTGTGTGCCTCACAATACGAAAGTCCTGGGTTCGATCCTGGGCTCGTGATCTTTCTGTGTGGAGTTCGTATGTTCTCCCCATGTTCTCCCCAAAGACATGCACCTGAGGATAGGTTGATTCGCAACACTAAATTAGCCCTAATATGTGTGAATGTGAGTGCGAATGTTGTCTGTCTATCTGTGTTGGCCCTGCGATGGGGTGGAAACTTGTCCAGGGTGTACCACGCCTAACACCCAAATACAGCTGAGATAGGCTCTATCACCCCACGACCCTGAAAGGGACAACCAATAGAAAATGGATGGATGGATGGACATTTGGAGAGGGTGGGGCAGGGTTTCATTTGTACTCTGGAATGCCTCCAGAATCAAAAATCTTGCAGACAGGCTAAAAAAATGGGTTATTAAAGGTCCTGTGGAACAACATTTTCACAAAATTTACACCGGGGCATATCCAATACATAATGTAGAACACAAGGACGTGTGTTCAATGTATATCAGAATCATCATAGGTCCCATTTAATTATCACAAGACGACTGTAAATGCAGTTGAAGTGTCATGAATGGTCAGCATCTGACAGCGGCGTAGCTCGGTTGGTAGAGCGGTCGTGCCAGCAACTTGAGGGTTCCAGGTTCGATCCACGCTTCCGCCATCCTCGTCACTGCTATTGTGTCTTTGGGTTAGATACTTTACCATCTGCTCCCAATGCCACCCACACTGGTTTAAATGTAATTTAGATAATGGGTTTAACTATGTAAAGCGCTTTGAGTCACTAGGGAAAAGCGCAATATAAATATAATTCACTTCACTTTATCAAGCCTCTGTATGCACCTTAAAAATGTTGCTACTTTTGGTGTAAAAAGCATTCATGTTGAACCTGTTGTTTACAATTAGTGCTGGCTGAGTAGTTTGCTCCTTTCCACTATTATACCATTGGCTCTACTGCTGCTCTGTTGAGCATCATACTTGCTTATTGCCTTTGTGTTTGAGGTAAATCAACAGTCGATAATTAGAAAACTTACAGTATCTTTTCTCTAATTTCCCGCTTTTTCTTTGCAGGTTTGACCCCGCCCTGAGTGGACCTAAGGCGTCTTCCTGCAGAGTCCAGTTGTCAGGCAGGCTGCACCACCTGAACTGGATCCAGCAGCCATGTCGAAGCCTCCTTCCTATCGCATCCCTTCTTTCCCCTTCCTTTTCTTTGCCTCTTTAGTTTTCCTCCTAACCTGCTCTGGATCCGTCCAAGCACACTCACCTCAGAACTGCTCAGCCAAGGGCGACCCGTGTCAAGATGGTGGGTTGATTGTGAATACCAGTGGGGAATGATTTTTCTTGCAAAAACATGTTTCAAATATCTGCTTAGTTGCTGATATCCAGCTGGGTACAATGCTAATGGGAGCCATTACAAAAATATTATATATTTCCATCATTGATGGTATGTGTGCTATGGCCGTGTAGCGACCTCAGTGACATAATCCCCCGATCATGTCCTCAACATCACGTCCTCATCAAAAGGGCTCCACTCTGCTTAAAAATCCTCTAGTATTATATTTTGACTTATTTATTTTCCCCTTTATTCCAGGTGTGCTGCTGCCTGTGTGGAATCCCCAGAACCCTTCGGTGGGCGACAAAGTGGCACGGGCCATTGTTTACTTTGTTGCGCTCGTCTATATGTTCCTAGGCATGAGCATAATAGCAGACAGATTCATGTCCTCCATAGAGGTAGGTTGGACAAACATTCCCATTATTGCTAATGTGTATCTTTACTATGAAATGTTGTACTGTGCAGTTCTGTTGTCCTCAATACTCTACACAGCCACTAGGGGCATATCAGCTTAGTAAAAGCCAGAGTATGGCCAGCTAAACAACGGGCGCCATGACTGCCACCAAGGACGTGTGCGACAGTCATTTTTCGGCTGTCAATTGCTGTCGTTTTGACAGTAGTTTTTCTGACATTAAAAAATCAAAATGTCATGTCTTTATATATAGTTGTAAACATACTCCAGCTCATAAAGTTACAATAAAACATGCTTTAATTTCGTGAACGTAAAATTTTGCGGCCGTATTCGGCACACTTTGCTGCTGCATCCCTGCAGTGTTTCGTGACCAGCAGGCACACTAACATGCACCTGACGGCGCAATAAACGTAAAAAAATATACACAGAACAACCCAAAAAATAACCGATTACCCTCATTTTGCCAAAATCTTTATTAGCTTTGGACCAACAATCATGGAGAAAATCTGACTTTTGCGTGACGTATGTCAACTGTTGTGGCTGCCTTATGGAGGTTAATTACTGTCTTTATTACAAAAGGTTTTTTTGACACTGAATATATTCAACTGAAAATTTTCATTTGAATTTGTGAACTGAATTGTGTACATCAAAGTATGCTGACAATTTCATTGAAAACAAGTGTGTTAGCAAAATGTGTGTTTAAAAATCCAGGGAAAACAATTCTGTGTAAAAAAAATCTGTGTATAAAAATTCAGTGTCAAAAAATTCAGTGCTGAAACATTCTGTTTAAAAAAATCATTGTATAAAAATTCAGTTTAAAAAAATTCAGTGCTTAAAAAATTCAGTGTTGAAAAATTAAGACGGAAGCAATCGATCCTGTCTTAGAACCAGCCAATGCGTTATGAGGTCTGAAGTCACGTGACACAGGTCTTGCAAAACAGGCAGCTACCTGGGCAAAATACAACATAATAAACGTTTCAATGTGGCCGACTGGATATTTTAAAATTGTAGACATTATTCTAATGATTAAATTCTGCACTTTTGAGTGACATACCAAGCTCTACTTCATGCACACCGGGCACGAACAGAGTGGCACATGGTGAGAGGGGCTTGTTTACACAGCAAAAAGCCTGACAAAGGCAGATTTCTTCAACTAAATTCTGCAAAACACTAATATCTTATCAAATATGTGGATATTATTTTACCCCTGGCATTATGATTTGCCGTATTTGTTGCAAGTTGTTCTTGCTGGATTATAAAAGATGTCGGTCAAGTAAGTGGTCTGGAAAGCAGAGGAGCAATGGTCATATTCTCAGTATTCAGTGTTTTATTGTTCATAGTTAATATTGTAAATCCCACATTTTGTATTTCAATGTAAATTCTGAGTGTCTTATTCAGTTAAAACTGAACAGACCATTTCAAAAAGGGAATAAACATTATCTTAGGGTGTTCAATCAATTGTAAGTGGACTGCTTGGTTTGTCTTGGAAGACATTTCGCCTTTCATCCGAGGAGGGTTCATCAGTTTGTGTTCAGATGGCCAATCTAACCAATCTAAGTCTATGAGCAACGAACTGATGAAGCCTACTCGAATGAGCGGCGAAACGTCTTCCAAGACAAACCAAGCAGTCCAGTTGCGATCGATTGAAAGCCGTAAGATGACAATGACCTGGATGAATGAGAACCTTCATAGATAGGAATTAACTCTAGTTTTTTTTGTTGAATAATTTGACGGTCAGAATAGAATGTACATAAAATTACAGACTGTGGGATTTACAATATTACCTATGAACAATAAAACACTGAATATTGAGAATACATGAACGTTGCTCCTCTACTTCCCAGACCACAACACACATGACAACACATGACTTTTACACCATCCGCTGGGAAGCAACATTTTAAAATGCATGTAGATCTAGATAAAGGAACAGACAGTTGCAGGATCACAGGGTTTCCTGGTTGCCATAGCTGTTTGTGTTTTTTTTGACACAGGTGTTAATTAGAAAGCCCAGTGATTATTCGCTCCTGTAGATCACTATGGGTAATTATAGTTTTTAGTCAGTCGGCTTTGCTGTCCTTAATGAGTGCCCCCACTCCTGGTTTAGGTCATAACATCCCAGGAGAAAGAGATAACAATAAAGAGGCCCAACGGCGAGACTACCACCACCACTGTAAGGATCTGGAATGAGACAGTCTCCAATCTGACCCTCATGGCGCTGGGCTCGAGTGCACCTGAGATTCTGCTGTCTGTCATCGAGGTGAGTCCTTAAAGGCTCACCTTAAAGGCCAAGCGTCACATTGGGTACACTTATTTGGACTTTCTGTCTCTCCACAGGTGTGCGGTCACGGCTTCACAGCGGGAGCTCTGGGCCCGAGCACAATCGTGGGCAGCGCCGCCTTCAACATGTTTGTCATTATCGCGCTGTGCGTCTATGTGGTGCCCGATGGCGAGACGCGCAAGATTAAACACCTGCGGGTTTTTTTCGTCACGGCCGCCTGGAGCATCTTTGCGTATATTTGGTTGTACCTCATTCTCAGCGTCTTCTCTCCTGGCCGGGTGGAGGTGAGGAGGAAGATGACAATAAAGAAGCAGTCTAACCACAAGGAGGCGATGTACAAAAATTTGTTTATTTTTTTTTTAGCTGTGGGAGGCGGTGCTGACCTTCCTATTCTTCCCCCTGTGCGTGGTCCAAGCCTGGGTGGCCGACCGCCGCCTCCTCTTCTACAAGTATGCCCGCAAGCGTTACCGCGCCGACAAGCACCGAGGTGTCATCATTGAGACGGAAGGGGGACCGGATGGAGGCGGGAGCGGGGTGCTGGGCCCGGGCGGCTTCACCAAGATGGACATGCTGGAACTGGATGGCCAGATGGTGCTCAACTGCAGTGGGATGGACGGCGGAATGATGGAAGAGGGAGGGGCTAAGGATGAGGAGGATGAGGCTCGGCGGGACATGGCGAGGACTCTAAAGGACCTCAAACAGCGGCACCCAGATAAAGACATGGAACAGCTAATTGAAATGGCCAACTATCAGGTAAAGATGCATGCAGCCACCATAAACCCTTTTGCAAATTTAAGATTGACAATACACAGTTACTCTTAGGCTCTAAAAGGTACCCGGTCATAAACGGGTCATAAGTCAAAAATATTTTGGTTTTACTTTTGTTGCTTCAAATCTTTTAACAACTTCAGATGCATCTATTGATATAAAATATTTATTTATTAGTTTGTTTGTTTTTTATGTTGAATGGCCCTATTGTCAAAAATAATAATAGTTTTTAATAATGGGGAAATGTTATATATGCAATTTTTCTAAAAAAAATAAAAAAAAAGTTACCGAGTGGAATTTTTGAGGATAGTTAATAATTCATGACAACACTGATTTTGATACACTAGACAAGTAGACAAAAAATATTATTTGTACAGTTCCTACGGGGCTAATCTAGAATGCAAGAGAAAGCAGGCACAGCTTGTTTGAGTTTGAGTTCACAAAAATTATTTTGTATATATCTGCCATGTTATATATGCTCGCCTAAAATCTTTTTAATCGCATTACAGTGGTTTAATGGCAGTTTTTACACTCATCAAAGCTCTGAAAATTATGCATCATGGTTTTATGGCGCCATTTGGTGTTTAAGGTATGCAATTACACCAAAATATTTTTGTCTTGTGTGTTTAATCAGCAAGAATTAGAGTCATTTAGTTTTCATGAAATAAGCATAGTGCTGTAACAGGATTACAGTCTGTCAAAAAGGAAAAGTTATAATGGGATTCAGGCGGGTCAAAGGAGGTCTTAAGAGAAAGTGTGTATGCTGTTTATACCCTTTTCTAACAATGTTGCAATGAAAAGCACAATGCAATTTTATGTTTATAAAAAAAAACCTCAATGGTGAAGTTTCAGATTGCGAACCTTTAAACTGAACAGTCATATCACATAAGGAACACATGTAAGGCCCGTTTTGCACCCTAGGGTTTCACAAGGGTTAAGACATACCTCAAAAAGTATATATGCATCACATTATCCTGATAACCTCCCTAAACACTCAAACAAGGCGGATTCACACCTCAGCTTTAACATTTGATCAAGATTTGTTGATGTTTTTCTAAAATAGTAATTTTTGTCCATCAGGTTCTGATGCAGCAACAGAAGAGCCGAGCGTTCTATCGTATCCAAGCAACCAGGATGATGATCGGAGCCGGCAACATCCTCAAGAAGCATGCTGCAGACCAGGCTCGCAAGGTAAAACAAGTTAACCTTAATTAAGTTACAATATGTATTTTTATTTTATTTTTATTTATTCTATATTTATGTGTATTTTCACCTGCAGGTGGTGAGCAGCCACGAGATTCAAACCCAAGAGGATGACCCGCACACGGTCAGGCTGGAGTTCGAGCCCCCTTTGTACCAGTGCTTCGAGAACTGCGGCTCTCTCAAGCTGACCGTCTCCAGACACGGAGGAGATGCTGGAGTCACCGTCAAGGTGGGAGCACAAGACACAGAGTCTGTGTGTGCATGTGTTTGTTTTTAATGGTAGACCATACAGACAAACAAAAATCCCCTCACATCTCTGGCTTTTTTCCTGGCCTCCATCTGATTTTAGATCATTAGATGTTCTCACTTCTAAAGAGCTTTGGGAGAGGGATGAAGAGAGCGTGGGAGAGAACAAGTGTTGAATGTGTTGAATACACTTCTTAATCTCTACCAGCAGGGGAACACAATTGAACAGCCATTGATTAAATGTATCGGCTTAAATTCCAACTAATGTTCTTAAAACTACTGTGATGTCCCGCAAGAATGTTTTATTTATGAAGTGTGTGAGTCTGCTGGCATGGTTATGCAAGAAGTACAAAAAAAAGCTGCATTTTTTCTTCTTTTTTTTTTTCAAATCTTACATCCCCAACCCCCCAACTCTCTCTCAGAGGGATTATGCAAAAGCTACCAAGCTGCCTTTTACGGGTGTAGTGAAGCATGAAGCCATGAAGGAAGCATCACATTAGGCGGAATTATGAAGGTTTCAGCATTACAAAAATCTGCAATAAATGTTTAAATGTGTGTATAAAAAATATTTTCGGGTATAACAGTCAATGTATTCGTATTAAATTTTTTCTGAACCAATTTTCCACACGGTACTCATTGAAAGTGAACATTCAATACAGGTGTGGAGTTCCATGCCATCTATCACGCCAGAAGAGTGTCCCAGTCTTTAGCTAGCGATAGTGCCAAGGAGAAGCCATAGCTTGAAAATTCTCTTCTACATTAAAGTGTCTTGTTTGAGAACTCCTGGGATTCCTGGTAAAGACAAGGGAATAAGACAAAAATTGTGTGCTGCCATTGTTCGGTATATGTTGTAAACTAGAACTCTTAATGCTGCTCTTCAGCCAATAAGGTACTTTTATGTAATAACAATGAAATAATAAGGCTTATATTGTAAACTGTACTTGTCTGCATCATTTCACTTTCCCCCCCAAAAAAGTGTTGTCCAAAGTGTGGCACTGGACTCAATTTCAGTCCACAGCTTGTTTTTTTAATTGCACCTTGGCTTATAATAAAAATAGAAAAAACATTATTTAATTATGAATTATTTTTGTTATTAGATATTTAATTGATTTGGGTAAAGCAACGCGTACATGGCTGATGATATATTTGACAAGATGAGATTGGTCTTTGGCATCTTTAATGCATAAAATGTATGGAAAATGACTAACAGACTTGAGAAACTTATCAGGCGGGCCGGTTCTACAATCGGAATGAAACTGGACTCACTGGTGACAGTGGCAGAGAAGAGGACTATTGACAAACTAGTGAGCATCCTGGATGATGCCAGTCACCCTCTGCATAGCGTTATCATTAGCCAGAGGAGCCTGTTCAGTGCTAGACTGCTTCATCCCAAGTACAGGACTAATAGACTCAAAAACTCCTTTGTCCCACACGCCATTAGACTGTACAACTGCTCTCTGGGGCAGGGGGGTGGGGGCTACTAGGATGACAGGGATGTAAAACAATAACAGTGCAATACGTTTTCCTAACATGGTCACTACTGCCTACTTTGTCTTGTTATAGTCTTATTTTACTGTTATATTTTTATTCCCATTGTTGCTTTTTAGTTTTTATTCTTATTGTAATATTTCTCTATTTTGTTTCCATTTAAACCCCCATTATTTACTTTTTACTTTTATTTGAATTGATCTCAACTCTGTACACTGCTGCTGGAATTTTAATTTTCCTGAAGGAATCAATAAAGTACTATCTATCTATCTATCTATCCATCTAACATGATGAAAAACCAGTGAAAAGAAAAAATGTCAATAAAAAATCAATAAAGACAAGCCTTATTAACCTCGACTTTAAACATTGGTATGTATCGTATTGGGACTATGCTGTACTGTTACACCCCTGATTATAAATTGTACATTCGTGCTGAAATCAGAGGATTCAATTCAAAGTATATATTTTTACAATTGTCTCTTTTGGACCTGTTCCTCACTGCCCGCCATCTCTTCATTTTTGCGTTCCTGTCCCGTCTACCCGCCTGCAGGTGGATTATCGCACTGAGGATGGCACGGCCAACGCCGGCTCAGATTACGAGTTTGCAGAGGGAACACTTTTGTTCAAGCCTGGCGAGACTCTCAAAGGTAAAAAAAAAAACAAAAAATAAAGATGTCCAGACCAGTACAAAAATATTCAAATGGGACCCTCTCGTTATCGCAGAGATCACTGTGGGGGTGATTGATGACGACATCTTTGAGGAAGATGAGTACTTCTACGTGCATCTGAGCAATCCCCGACTGGTGGGCTACCCGGAGATCAACACCTCCCCTCAGGACGCGAGCTCCACCCCCAAGGCGGTGCTGGGTGACAACCACACTGCCACCGTGACCATTTATGACGACGACCATGCTGGTAAATTCCCTTTATGTAGTCTTTCATATGGTTATGGTTTTATGTAAGAGCCACAAAATATATATTGCTTGTGTTTATTGTTTATTTTTTTATGTTTGTCATTTATTTCCAACATGCATACAGTTAAAAAAAATAATACATCACATACAGTATTTCCAGTGTATCTTTGCAACATGTCCAAAAAAAGAGTAGTAAGATGCAGAGCTTTTTTAATCTTACACCTTTTCCGTTTCATAGCGATTTCTAGCATATTTCTTTGTTCACTGATCCTATGCTCAATGTTTACCACAAATTAAATCATCAATAAAGTTCTCATATATACATAGTTAAATTTTGATTCACATACTATAAATAAATGAATAAGACTAATTTTGATAAGGTTCAAGATGTTTTTCAGGATTCTTACGTTGAAAACACTTTGAGTTTTTAAGTTTTCTTAAAATGGATCATATCAATACATTGTTTGACTCATTTGCTTAATCTATACCATAATTTAATTCCACATGCTAATATAGGGTTTAAGTGTTGTGCGTGCATACAAATGTTTTAAGTTTAAAAAATTCCAAGGTTATATATTTTTCCACTTTTGTTGAGAAGAATTATTGAACATGATTGGGCAGCAGATTACAATGTGCTTTGTGCTTTGTGCTTCATTTTAGCTTTGTGCAGATCGACCAAGTCATTGAATTTCAATATTTTTGATTCAATAAATAAAGAGGTTGAATGTTTTCTGCAACCAACATTATACAAATTTACCTTTTTTATAACCCAGTTAGTGAATTAAGCCTATACTTTTATAGTTATATCCCCACATTTCTGCACAACAACTCAGATATGGTAAAACTAGCGAGCAGTAGAAAATATGGAGTGATTTCTGGTCTAGAACATATTTTGTTTTATTTATTATTGAAGTATTTCTTGCCACGATGCCACTATGTTGTATATTTTTGAATGAGCTTTCCAGTTCATTTTTTATCTACAAACCCCGTTTCCATATGAGTTGGGAAATTGTGTTAGATGTAAATATAAACGGAATACAATGATTTGCAAATCCCTTTCAACCCATATTCAATTGAATGCACTACAAAGACAAGATACTTGATGTTCAAACTCATAAACTCTTTTTTTTTTTTTTGCACATAATAATTAACTTAAAATTTCACGGCTGCAACACGTGCCAAAGAAGTTGGGAAAGGGCATGTTCACCACTGTGTTTCATCACCTTTTCTTTTAACAACACTCAATAAACCCATCCATCCATTTTCTACCGCTTATTCCCTTTCGGGGTCGCGGGGGGCGCTGGCGCCTATCTCAGCTACCTTTGGGTACTAAGGAGACACATTTTTGAAGCTTTTCAGGTGGTATTCTTTTCCATTCTTGTTTTATGCACAGCTTATGTTGTTCAATGGTCTGGGGTCTCCGTTGTGGTATTTTAGGCTTCATAATGCGCCACACATTTTCAATGGGAGACAGGTCTGGACTACAGGCAACCAAGTCTAGTACCCACACTCTTTTACTATGAAGCTACGTTGTTGTAACAAGTGACTTGGCATTGTCTTGCTGAAATAAGTAGGGGCGTCCATGATGACGTTGCTTGGATGGCAACATACGTAGCTCCAAAAGCTGTAAGTACCTTTCAGCATTAACGGTGCCTTCACAGATGTGTAAATTACCCATGCCTTGGGCACTAATGCACCCCCATACCATCACAGATGCTGGCTTTTCAATTTTGCACCTAGAACAGTCCTGATGGTTCTTTTCCTCTTTGGTCTGGAGAACACGACGTTCACCGTTTCCAAAATACAATTTGAAATATGGACTCGTCAGACCACAGAACACTTTTCCACTTTGCATCAGTCCATCTTAGTTGAGCGCGGGCCCAGCGAAGCCGGCGGTGTTTCTGGGTGTCGTTGATAGATGGCTTTGGCTTTGCATAGTAGTTTTAACTTGCACTTACAGATGTAGCGACCAACTGAAGTTACTGACAGGGGTTTTCTGAAGTGTTCCTGAGCCCATGTGGTGATATCCTTTACACACTGATGTCGCTTTTTGATGCACTACCGCAGGGGTAGGGAACCTATGGCTCTCGAGCTAAATGCGGGTCTTTTAATGACTGAGTCTGGCTCTCAGATAAATCTAAGCTGACATTGCTTAACACGATAAGTAATTAATAATTCCGCCGGTAATCACAGTGTTAAAAATAACGTTCAAATTATAAAAAATTCTCATGCATTTTTGTCCAACCATCCATTTTCTATCGCACCTGTTCAAGAAGTCACTTTAATTGTAAGAAGGAACATATTTATTATTGATTTAATATAACAATGTTATTATCTTGGGGACTGCGTGGCGAAGTTGGGACAGTGGCTGTGCCAGCAATCTGAGGGTTACTGGTTCAATCCCCACCTTCTACCATCTTAGTCACATCGGTTGTGTCCTTGAGCAGGACACTTCACCCTTGCTCCTGATGGGACCTGGTTAGCGCCTTGCATGGCAGCTCCCGCCATCAGCGTGTGAATGTGTGTGTGAATGGGTGAATGTGGAAATAGTGTCAAAGCGCTTTGGGCTCCTTAAAAAGGGGTAGAAAAGCGCTATACAAGTACAACCATTTACCTTTTTTTTTTTTTACAATTTTTAAAAAGAATGAGAGACTTATTATACTGTAAAAATGTTGGTCTTAAAAATGCACGCATTTAGTTGTATTCAGTGTTAAAAAAAGATTATATGGCTCTCACGGAAATACTTTTTTTTTTTTCTCCTCTCTGAGCTGCTACCTTACCGTGGTAGAGGAGTTTGCGTGTCCCAATGATCCTAGGAGCTATGTTGTCTGGGGGATTTCATTCCCCCTGGTAGGGTCTCCCAAGACAAACAGGTCCTAGGTGAGTGATCAGACAAAGAGCAGCTCAAAGACTTCTATGGAATTACAACTAAATGGACTCAGATTTCCCTTGCCCGGAAGCGGGTCACCGGGGCCCCGCTCTGGAGCCAGGCCCGGAGTTGGGGCACGATGGCGAGCGCCTGGTGGGGCCCGGTCGGGCACAGCCCGAAGAGGCAACGTGGGTCATCCCTCCAATGGGCTCACCACTCATGGGAGGGGCCATAGAGGTCGGGTGCATTGTGAGGTGGGCGGCAGCCGAAGACAGGGCACTTGGCGGTCCGATCCTCGGCTACAGAAGCTAGCTCTTGGAACGTGGAACGTCACCTCACTGGGGGGGAAGGAGCCTGAGCTAGTGCGCGAGGTAGAGAAGTTCCGGCTGGATATAGTTGGACTCACCTCGACGCACAGCAAGGGCTCTGGAACCAGTTTTCTCGAGAGGGACTGGACTCTCTTCCACTCTGGCGTTGCCGGCAGTGAGAGGCGACGGGCTGGGGTGGCAATTCTCGTTGCACCCCGGCTCAAAGCCTGCACGTTGGAGTTCAACCCGGTGGACGAGAGGGTTGCTTCCCTCCGCCTTCGGGTGGGGGGACGGGTCCTGATAGTTGTTTGTGCTTACCCACCAAACAGCAGTTCAGAGTACCCACCCTTTTTGGGTACACTCGAGGGAGTACTGGAAAGTGCTCCCCCGGGTGATTCCCTTGTCCTACTGGGGGTTTTCAACGCTCATGTTGGCAACGACAGTGAAACCTGGAGAGGCGTGATTGGGAAGAATGGCCGCCCGGATCTAAACCCGAGTGGTGTTTTGTTATTGGACTTTTGTGCTTGTCACGGATTGTCCCTAACAAACACCATGTTCAAACATAAGGGTGTCCATATGTGCACTTGGCATCAGGACACCCTAGGGCGCAGTTCCATGATCGACTTTGTAGTTGTGTCATCGGATTTGCGGCCTCATGTTTTGGACACTCGGGTGAAGAGAGGGGCGGAGCTTTCTACTGATCACCACCTGGTGGTGAGTTGGCTGCGATGGTGGGGGAGGTTGCCGGACAGACCTGGCAGGCCCAAGCGCATTGTGAGGGTCTGCTGGGAACGTCTGGCAGAGACTCCTGTCAGAGAGAGTTTCAATTCCCACCTCCGGAAGAACTTTGAACATGTCACGAGGGAGGTTCGGACCATGTTCCGAACCTCTATTGTCGAGGCGGCTGATTGGAGCTGTGGCCGCAAGGTTGTTGGTGCCTGTCGTGGCGGTAATCCCAGAACCCGTTGGTAGACACCAGCAGTGAGGGATGCCGTCAAGCTGAAGAAGTAGTCCTATCGGGTTCTTTTGGCTCATAGGACTCCGGACGCAGTGGACGGGTATCGACGGGCCAAGCGGTGTGCAGCTTTAGCGGTCGCGGAGGCTAAAACTCGGACATGGGAGATTTGGGGAAGCCATGGAAAACGACTTCCGGACGGCTGCGAAGCGATTCTGGACCACCATACGCCGCCTCAGGAAGGGGAAGCAGTGCACTATCAACACCGTGTATGGTGCGGATGGTGTTCTGCTGACTTTGACTGCGGATGTTGTGGATCGGTGGAGGGAATACTTCGAAGACCTCCTTAATCCCACAACACGTCTTCCTTTGAGGAAGCGGTGCCTGGGGAATCTGTGGTGGGCGCTCCTATTTCTGGGGCTGAGGTTACTGAGGTAGTTAAAAAACTCCTCGGCGACAAGGCCCCAGGGGTAGATGAGATCCGCCCGGAGTTCCTTAAGGCTCTGGATGCTGTGGGGCTGTCTTGGTTGACAAGACTCTGCAGCATCACGTGGACATCGGGGGCGGTACCTCTGGATTGGCAGACCGGGGTGGTGGTCCCTCTCTTTAAGAAGGGGGACCGGAGGGTGTGTTCCAACTATCGTGGGATCACACTCCTCAGCCTTCCCAGCAAGGTTTATTCAGGTGTACTGGAGAGGAGGCAACGCCGGATAGTCGAACCTCGGATTCAGGAGGAACAGTGTGGTTTTCGTCCTGGTCGCGGAACTGTGGACCAGCTCTATACTCTCGGCAGGGTTCTTGAGGGTGCATGGGAGTTTGCCCAACCAGTCTACATGTGCTTTGTGGACTTGGAGAAGGCATTCGACCGTGTCCCCCGGGAAGTCCTGTGGGGAGTGCTCAGAGAGTATGAGGTACCGGACTGTCTTATTGTGGCGGTCCGTTCCCTGTATGATCAGTGTCAGAGCTTGCTCCGCATTGCCGGCAGTAAGTCGGACACGTTTCCAGTGAGGGTTGGACTCCGCCAAGGCTGTCCTTTGTCACCCATTCTTTTCATAACTTTTATGGACAGAATTTCTAGGCGCAGTCAAGGCGTTGAGAGGTTCCGATTTGGTGGCCGCGGGATTAGGTCTCTGCTTTTTGCAGATGATGTGGTCCTGATGGCTTCATCTGGCCGGGATCTTCAGCTCTCACTGGATCGGTTCGCAGCCGAGTGTGAAGCGACAGGAATGAAAATCAGCACCTCCAAGTCCGAGTCCATGGTTCTCGCCCGGAAAAGGGTGGAGTGCCATCTCCGGTTGGGGAAGAGACCCTGCCCCAAGTGGAGGAGTTCAAGTACCTAGGAGTCTTGTTCACGAGTGGGGGAAGAGTGGATTGTGAGATCGACAGGCGGATCGGTGCGGCGTCTTCAGTAATGCGGACGCTGTATCGATCCGTTGTGGTGAAGAAGGAGCTGAGCCGAAAGGCAAAGCTCTCAATTTACCGGTCGATCTACGTTCGCATCCTCACCTATGGCCATGAGCTTTGGGTCATGACCGAAAGGATAAGATCACGGGTACAAGCGGCCGAAATGAGTTTCTTCCGCCGGGTGGCGGGGCTCTCCCTTAGAGATAGGGTGAGAAGCTCTGCCATCCGGGAGGAGCTCAAAGTAAAGCCGCTGCTCCTCCACATCGAGAGGAGCCAGATGAGGTGGTTCGGGCATCTGGTCAGGATGCCACCCGAACGCCTCCCGAGGGAGGTGTTTAGGGCACGTCCAACCGGTAGGAGGCCACGGGGAAGACCCAGGACACGTTGGGAAGACTATATCTCCCGGCTGGCCTGCGAACGCCTCGGGATCCCCCGGGAAGAGCTAGACAAAGTGGCTGGGGAGAGGGAAGTCTGGGCTTCCCTGCTTAGGCTGCTACCCCCGCGACCCGACCTCGGATAAGCGGAAGAAGATGGATGGATGGATGGATGGAAATACATTTTGTAATATTTGGCTTTCATGGCTCGCTCAGCCAAAAAGGTTCCCGACCCCTGCACTACCGCCTGAGGGAATGAAGGTCCGTTATATCATCACTTACTTGCAGTGATTTCTCCAGGTTCTCTGAACCTTTTGATGGTATTACGGACCGGAGATGGTGAAATTCCTACATTTCTTGCAATAGCTGGTTGAGAATTGTTGTTCTTAAACTGTTTGACAATTTGCTCACGCATTTGTTCACAAAATGGTGACCGTTTCCCAATCCTTGTTTGTGAATGACTGAGCATTTCACGGAAGCTGCTTTTATACCCAACCATGGCACCCACCTGTTCCCAATTAGCCTGCACACCTGTGGGATGTTCCAACTAAGTGTTTGATGAGAATTCCTCAACTTTATCAGTATTTATTGCCACTTTTTCCAACTTCTATGTCACGTGTTGCTGGCATCAAATTCAAAAGTTAATGATTATTTGCAAAAAAAAAAAAGTGTTATCAGTTTGAACATCAAATATGTTGTCTTTGTAGCATATTCAACTGAATACGGTTTGAAAATGATTTTCAAATCATTGTATTCCATTTATATTTAAATCTAACACAATTTCCCGCGGTTTGTATTATTACACCTCAAATGTGATCTAAATTTACCCTTTCGATACTAATTTTAAATCCTTTGTAATTTTACAAATGTTGTTTGTAAAGAGATTGAACAATTTTGGTGCTAGGATTGATCCCTGAGGTATGCCGCATGATATATTCAGAACTATAAACGTGTGTTCATGCATTGTGTCCTTTTGGTTAAAAAGCTTCTTATATATTATGCCCATATTAGCACATTTGTCTTTTTTTGTATTGCAGCTATGGCAAAAGATTGAAAAGAACATTTTTATAAATAAAACAAAGTTGCATGATTTGCATGCTTGAGAAATTTTAGTAAATCCCCAAACCTAATTTTGAGTAATTATAAACAAAAGATAGTAGTCATCATTATAAAATCTAGTTTAGTTTTCTGTCTTTTTTCAAGTAAGAAAAAAGTTTATTTTCAATGAGTACATTTGAATACAACAATTGTTCTGTTGATTTAAAAATGTAACTAAATAAAAACTTCAGTTTTTGATGTATTGCACCTGACACAGTTTCCGTGTGGCATCATCACTGTTGGGATGTCATTAAAGCTTGCTTAACGAGCCTTACATAACTTGTCCCACACCTGGGGAGAGTATCAGTGTCATATGGGGGCGTTTTATTACCGTTTCCTCAAGAGAGTGTGGGTGGTACAGTCGTGGGGGAGATTACAGTGTAATTTTTTCTACCTCTCCCTTTTCCTCCTCAGGTATTTTCACCTTTGAGATGGCCAGTCAGCGAGTGAGCGAGAGCATTGGTGTGATGGAGGTGAAGGTGCTGAGGACATCTGGCGCCCGGGGCCTGGTGGCTGTCCCTTACCGAACGTTGGACGGCACTGCCAGAGGGGGCGAGGACTACGAGATGGCGGCTGGCAAGCTGGAGTTCCAAAACGACGAGACCATGTGAGTATGAATACCACATCATAAACCTGAGCAAATTGGAGTATGTAACGCATAGCATCACATACACAGCCTGGCAAATTCCACTATGCGGCTGTTTAGAGCCACAACCACTATTCTAACCACCTGCTCAGTAGCCTTGTGGTTAGTGTCCGCCCTGAGATGGGTAAGTCGTGAGTTCAAACCCCGGCCGAGTCATACCAAAGACTATAAAAATGGGACCCATTTCCTCCCTGCTTGGCACTCAGCATCAAGGGTTAGAATTGGGGGTTAAATCACCGAAATGATTCCCGGGTCTGGCCACCGCTGCTCTCCTCATCTCCCAGGGGGTGATCAAGGGTGATGGGTCAAATGCAGAGGATAATTTCACCACACTTAGTGTGTGTGTGTGTGTGTGTGTGTGTGTGTGTGTGTGTGTGTGTGTGTGTGTGTGTGTGGCAATCATTGGTACGGTACTTTAACTTTTTTAACTAAAGGTGAGGTCACGCGATTATGGCGACCAGTCACTTCAGTAGCTGATGATCAACATTGTTTTGTTGTCCTACTTTGATGGGCTGAATTGCCTGATGAATAATACTTTGTTTTTGCTAAACTTTAATTAAAACTTTAATTCTTTGTAATAGTTAATTTCAGCAGCATCGCGGCTGTGTCGATTCAAAAGCCCATGGAGAGATTTGCTAATTAAGTATCACTTCAAACCAATCAATCAGTCAATGTTTACTTATATGTAGCGCTAAATAACGAGTGTCTCAAAGGGCTGCACAAGCCACAACAACATCCTCGGCTCAGATCCCACATCAGAGCAAGAAAGAACTTAACCCAATGGGATGACAATGACAAACCTTGAAAAGGACAGCAGATGTTGGTATTATTTATACTAAATACAAAACGGGACACGCGGGGGGAAATGTACAAGCGGTAGAAAATGGATGGATGGATGGAGGGATTGTTTCATAATATATAATGCTAAACGTAGTTGAACTGCATTTTTGTTTTTTTTTGTCTTTTATGCACACACCAGAGCCAAATCTACTTCTCATCTCAAAGAATAATACAGTAAACTCTTGTTTTCTGCTGGTAATTGGTTTCAGGTCTAGGTAGCAAGTTTGTTCTAGATGCTTGATTCTTGTTTTGGGAATGGGGGTTGGGTGGTGGAATGCTCCCAAGGAGAGGGATGAATGACCACTGGTGAAGGTGGGATGGTTCCAATAGTTGGAATTTGCACTTTTGAGTGGGATTTGGGTTATTATGGTAACCCACGTCACATCAGCTCCATAAGCAGAAGCAGAGTATGCGGGGTCTGATTACAGTAGCCAGCCTGAGATTTCTGAAACAAAGTTCTATTCTGCAGAAAAGGGATAGACTATTATTTCAAGGTTCAAACATTTTTAGGTTTAAGCATAAGAGATGTGTGATAACTTACACATAATTATTCTAAACATTATAATATTGGTGATTTTTGCCCTGTTTTTTTGCACAACTGTTGCATTTTGCTTTATTGTAAAATATCGATCTCGAGACGATCGTTTGTGAAGTGAAGAGGTGGAGGGACGTTCATATGTTCTAAATATTCAGTGTTTTATCATTCATACTTAATATTACAAATCCCACATTATTTTCATGGACATTCTTTTACTCTGCGAAAATATTGCAAAATTATGTTTAGTTTTTTGAGGTGGTCTGTCGTAATATTTTAGCATTCTATTAGTCATATATCTGTTTGTATTGTGTGTTTAAGTTTGACCTTTTTCTACAGCATTTTAGAAATTTCCTATACATACAAAGATAGATAGATGGATGGATGGCTATAGATGAATTTATATATATAGATTGTCTTACAGAAATGACTTTCTTACTTACCTATTGCCTTGGCGTGTAATTGATTGCTTAAAAATGCATTTCGACAAGTAGGGAGTCACACATATATCACATATTATATTAGTCCACTAATTTTTTTGTGCGCTGCCATTTCATCCACGCCATAGAGTGTTGCTTTGGGGAGTTTTAAGGGATCTTAAAATCTTTCTTCATTATAAATATCCCATGAGCTCTTCCTCGTTTTTTCCCCTCATCCCTAGTGTTCGCTTGTCATCATCTCACAAGTGCACTCTTCCGTAAAGTGCATTTTCGCTCCTTCGGGAGGACAAGCGAGCTGCTGAAGTGTTTGCTATATTTGAAATGTAAATTGCCAGCAGTGAGTTCAAGCATGTTCATGTAATAATATTTATTGATTAATACCAGACGTCCTTTAATTTTCAAGCACCCCTGCTCTTCTTCCCTCACAAGCCCTCCCTTGCATTTTTCTATCCATCCATCCATACATCCCTCCAACCATCTATTCATCCATCCTTCCACCCGTCCATCTTTCTCAGTGTGGATGAACTTACCGGCAAAGCAATTTAGCTTCTGGAGCACAAACCCTCCCATCATGAATCACTGTCCAGACTCCCCTTTTCCCTCTCTCCCTCCGTCACTGGTGCAGAATGCTTGTGTTTACTTGTCACGTCTCTATGTTTGCGCTGTCTGTTTGAATGAGCTTCCTTTTCGAGGCTGCTGGAAGATTGGCGAGATAAGAGTTAGAAAACTGACTTTTTTGGAGCGAGGAAAAAGAACTGAGAACTTGTACACTTGTCGCTTACAAAACTTCCAAAGTAAGGGAAAATGTCATCTTTGACATATATATATATATATATATATATATATATATCAATCAATCAATCAATGTTTACTTATATAGCCCTAAATCACTAGTGTCTCAAAGGGCTGCACAAACCACCACGACATCCTCGGTAGGCCCACATAAGGGCAAGGAAAACTCACACCCAGTGGGACATCGGTGACAATAATGACCCAGTGGGACGTCGGTGACAATAATGACTATGAGAACCTTAGAGAGGAGGAAAGCAATGGATGTCGAGCGGGTCTAACATGATACTGTGAAAATTCAATCCACAATGGATCCAACACAGTCGCGAGAGTCCAGTCCAAAGCGGATCCAACACAGCAGCGAGAGTCCCGTTCACAGCGGAGCCAGCAGGAAACCATCCCAAGCGGAGGCCGATCAGCAGCGCAGAGATGTCCCCAACCGATACACAGGCAAGCAGTACATGGCCACCGGATCGGACCGGACCCCCTCCACAGGGGAGAGTGGGACATAGAAGAAAAAGAAAAGAAACAGCAGATCAACTGGTCTAAAAAGGGAGTCTATTTAAAGGCTAGAGTATACAAATGAGTTTTAAGGTGAGTCTAAAATGCTTCTACTGAGGTGGCATCTCGAACTGTTACCGGGAGGGCATTCCAGAGTACTGGAGCCCGAACGGAAAACGCTCTATAGCCCGCAGACTTTTTTTGGGCTTTGGGAATCACTAACAAGCCGGAGTCCTTTGAACGCAGATTTCTTGCCGGGACATATGGTACAATACAATCGGCAAGATAGGATGGAGCTAGACCGTGTAGTATTTTATACGTAAGTAGTAAAACCTCAAAGTCACATCTTAAGTGCACAGGAAGCCAGTGCAGGTGAGCCAGTACAGGCGTAATGTGATCAAACTTTCTTGTTCTTGTCAAAAGTCTAGCAGCCGCATTTTGTACCAACTGTAGTCGAGGCGAGACGTAACAAACGCATGGATAATGATCTCAGCGTCTTTATTGGACAGAATGGAGCGAATTTTAGCGATATTACGGAGATGAAAGAAGGCCGTTTTAGTAACGCTTTTAATGTGTGCCTCAAAGGAGAGAGTTGGGTCGAAGATAATACCCAGATTCTTTACCGTGTCACCTTGTTTAATTGTTTGGTTGTCAAATGTTGGAGTTGTATTATTAAATAGAGTTCGGTGTCTAGCAGGACTGATAATCAGCATTTCCGTTTTTTTGGCATTAAGTTGCAAAAAGTTAGCGGACATCCATTGTTTAATTTCATTAAGACACGCCTCCAGCTGACTACAATCCGGCGTGTTGGTCAGCTTTAGGGGCATGTAGAGTTGGGTGTCATCAGCATAACAGTGAAAGCTAACACCGTATTTGCGTATAATGTCACCTAGCGGCAGCATGTAGATGCTGAAGAGTGCAGGGCCAAGGACCGAACCCTGGGGAACTCCACACGTTACCTTAACGTAGTCCGAGGTCACATTGTTATGGGAGACACACTGCATCCTATCAGTAAGATAAGAGTTAAACCAAGACAGGGCTAAGTCTGACATACCAATTCGTGTTTTGATACGTTCTAATAAAATATTATGATCGACGGTATCGAAAGCAGCGCTAAGATCGAGGAGCAGCAACATAGATGACGCATCAGAATCCATCGTTAGCAATAGATCATTAGTCATTTTTGCGAGGGCTGTCTCCGTGGAGTGATTTGCTCTGAAACCGGATTGAAAGGTTTCACATAGATTGTTAGACGCTAAGTGTTCATTTAACTGCTCCGCAACAATTTTTTCAAGGATTTTTGAAATAAAACTATTTTGGAGGGCAGTATCCGCCGTATATACCATCGTATCAGTGTTAATAGAACCCCGTTGTAGCTGGGACGCATTGTCTTTAATCTCCTTTCTAATGACTTCAATTTTCTTACTAAAGAATTGCATAAAGTCATCAGCTGAGTGGGTTGAGCTACTGGAAGGGGTTCCTTGTTGGGTTAGCGATGCTACCGTACTAAACTAAAATTTAGGATCGTTTTTATTACGGTGGATGAGATTTGAGTAATATTTAGCTTTAGCTAAGGTAAGCATGCGTTTATAAGTTATTAAACCATCACTCCATGCTTGATGGTGCACCTCAAGTTTAGTCGTGCGCCATTTGCGTTCCAGCTTTCTACATAATAATTTCTGAGCTCTAGTTTCTTCTGTAAACCACGGGGTGCGCTTTTTTGGAGCCTTTTTTAACTTTAGCGGTGCTATGTTATCAATGGTTTCGCGCAGGGTGTCGTTAAAGTTGTTAGTGAGGTTATCAATAGAGCCCACATACTTTGGGAATGGTGCCATAACCGAGGGCAGTAGGTCAGCAAGAGTTGTCATTGTGGCCATATTAATGTTGCGGCTGCTATAGCAGTTATTATTATTATTAGTTTGACGAACATGCGTCTGAACCTCGAATTTTATAAGGTAATGATCGGACAATACTTTAGTATACGGGAGTATCGTAACTTTGGAGACGGTGATACCCCTGACAAGCACTAGGTCTATCGTATTACCGTTGCGATGCTTGGGTTCATTTATTATTTGTGTGAGACCACAGCTATCAATTACAGTCTGGAGCGCTACGCACGGTGGGTCCGATGGGGTATTCATATGGATATTAAAGTCCCCCATTATGATTATATTATCGGCGTGTGTCACTAGATCAGCAACGAACTCTGAGAATTCATTGATAAAGTCCGAATAGGGCCCTGGGGGGCGGTAGATAACAGCCAGGTGTAGAGGCAGCGGTGTGACAGACTTCATAGTAAGCACCTCAAACGATTTATATTTATTATTTATGTTAGGACTAAGGTTAAAGTTTTCGTTGTATATTAGTGCGACCCCCCCACCCCTTTTAAGCGGACGGGCAATATGCGCATGTGTAAAGTTAGGAGGACATGCCTCATTTAGCGCAAAAAAGTCGTTTGGTTTAAGCCAGGTTTCGCTGAGACCGATGACGTTAAGATTGTTGTCTCTGATAATATCATTAACTAATAACGTTTTGGGAGACAATGATCTATATATATATATATATATATATATATATATATATATATATATATATATATATATATATATATATATGATCTATATATATATATATATATATATATACATATATATATATATATATATATATATAGCATACGGTATAGCAGCACTGTTAGACGTTAACATGTTAACAGGAGTTAGAAAATGGATGAATGGATATGTATCTAAGTACATACACATGTATGCCTGTAGGTATATATATATAGGACCCCGGCCGGGCACAGCCCGAAGAGGCAATGTGGGTCCCCCCTCCAATGGGCTCACCACCCATAGCAGGGGCCATAGAGGTCGGGTGCAATGTGAGCTGGGCAGCCAATCCTCGGCTACAGAAGCTAGCTCTTGGGACGTGGAACGTCACCTCACTGGGGGGGAAGGAGCCTGAGCTAGTGCGCGAAGTAGAGAAATTCCGGCTGGATGTAGTCGGACGTACTTCGACGCAAAGCAAGGGCTCTGGAACCACTTCTCTTGAAAGGGGATGGACTCACTTTCATTCTGGCGTGGCCGGCAGTGAGAGGCGACGGGCTGGGGTGGCAATTCTCGTTGCCCCCCGGCTCAAAGCCTGCACGTTGGAGTTCAACCCAGTGGACGAAAGAGTAGCCTCCCTCCGCCTTCGGGTGGGGGGACGGGTCCTGACTGTTGTTTGTGCTTACGCACCAAGCAACAGTTCAGAGTACCCACCCTTTTTGGGTACACTCGAGGGAGTACTGGAGAGTGCTCCCTCGGGTGATTCCCTTGTTCTGCTGGGGGACTTCAACGTTCATGTTGGTAGCGACAGTGAAACCTGGAGAGGCGTGATTGGGAAGAATGGCCGCCCGGATCTGAACCCGAGTGGTGTTTTGTTATTGGAATTTTGTGCTCGCCACAGTTTGTCCATAACAAACACCATGTTCAAACATAAGGGTGTCCATATGTGCACTTGGCACCAGGACACCCTAGGCCGCAGTTCCATGATCGACTTTGTAGTTGTGTCATCGGATTGGCGGCCTCATGTTTTGGACACTCGGGTAAAGAGAGGGGCGGAGCTTTCTACCGATCACCACCTGGTGGTGAGTTGGCTGCGATGGTGGGGGAGGATGCCGGACAGACCTGGCAGGCCCAAACGCATTGTGAGGGTCTGCTGGGAACGTCTGGCAGAGTCTCCTGTCAGAGAGAGTTTCAATTCCTACCTCCAGAAGAACTTTGAACATGTCACGAGGGAGGTGCTGGACATTGAGTCTGAGTCGACCATGTTCCGCACCTCTATTGTCGAGGCGGCTGATCGGAGCTGTGGCCGCAAGGTAGTTGGTGGTTGTCGTGGCGGTAATCCTAGAACCCGCTGGTGGACACCAGCGGTGAGGGATGCCGTCAAGCTGAAGAAGGAGTTCTTTTGGCTCATAGGACTCCAGAGGCAGTGGACAGGTACCGACAGGCCAAGTGGTGTGCAGCTTCAGCGGTCGCAGAGGCAAAAACTCGGACATGGGAGATTTGGGGAAGCCATGGAAAATGACTTCCGGATGGCTTCGAAGCGATTCTGGACCACCATCCACCGCCTCAGGAAGGGGAAGCAGTGCACTGTCAACACCGTGTATGGTGCGGATGGTGTTCTGCTGACCTCAACTGCGGATGTTGTGGATAGGTGAAAGGAATTCTTCGAAGACCTCCTCAATCCCACCAACACATCTTCCTATGAGGAAGCAGTGCCAAGGGAATATGTGGTGGACTCTCCTATTTCTGGGGCTGAGGTTGCTGAGGTAGTTAAAAAGCTCCTCGGTGGCAAGGCCCCAGGAGTGGATGAGATCCGCCCGGAGTTCCTTAAGGCTCTGTATGCTGTGGGGCTGTCTTGGTTGACAAGACTCTGCAGCATCGCGTGGACATCGGGGGCGGTACTTTTGGATTGGCAAACCGGGGAGGTGGTCTCTCTCTTTAAGAAAGGGGACCGGAGGGTGTGTTCCAACTATCATGGGGATCACTCTCCTCAGCCTTCCCGGTAAGGTTTATTCAGGTGTGCTGGAGAGGAGGCTACGCCAGGTAGTCGAACCTCGGATTCAGGAGAAACAGTTTGGTTTTCGTCCTGGTCGTGGAACTGTGGACCAGCTCTATACTCTCGGCAGGGTTCTTGAGGGTGCATGGGAGTTTGCCCAACCAGTCTACATGTGCTTTGTGGACTTGGAGAAGGCATTCGACCGTGTCCCTCAGGAAGTCCTGTGGGGAGTGCTCAGAGAGTATGGAGTATCAGACTGTCTTATTGTGGCAGTCCGATCCCTGTACGATCAGTGTCAGAGCTTGGTCCGCATTGCCGGCAGTAAGTCGGACAGGTTTCCAGTGAGGGTTGGACTCCGCCAAGGCTGCCCTTTGTCACGGATTCTGTTCATAACTTTTATGGACAGAATTTCTAGGCGCAGTCAAGGCGTTGAGGGGTTCCGGTCTGGTGGCCGCGGGATTAGGTCTCTGCTTTTTGCAGATGATGTGGTCCTGATGGCTTCATCTGGCCGGGATCTTCAGCTCTCACTGGATCGGTTCGCAGCCGAGTGTGAAGCGGCCGGAATGAGAATCAGCAACTCCAAATCCGAGTCCATGGTTCTCTCCCGGAAAAGGGTGTAGTGCCATCTCCGGGTTGGGGAGGAGACCCTGCCCCAAGTGGAAGAGTTCAAGTACCTAGGAGTCTTGTTCACGAGTAGGGAAGAGTGGATCGTGAGATCGACAGGTGGATCTTTGCGGCGTCTTCAGTAATGCGGACGTTGTACCGATCCGTTGTGGTGAAGAAGGAGCTGAGCCGGAAGGCAAAGCTCTCAATTTGCCGGTCGATCTACGTTCCCATCCTCACCTATGATCATGAGCTTTGGGTCATGACTGAAAGGATAAGATCACGGGTACAAGCGGCCGAAATGAGTTTCCTCCGCCGTGTGGTGGGGCTCTCCCTTAGAGATAGGGTGAGAAGCTCTGTCATCCGGGAGGAACTCAAAGTAAAGCCGCTGCTCCTCCACATCGAGAGGAGCCAGATGAGGTGGTTCTGGCATCTGGTCAGGATTCCACACGAACGCCTCCCGAGGGAGGTGTTTAGGGCATGCCCAACCGGTATCAGGCCACGGGGAAGACCCAGGACACGTTGGGAAGACTATGTCTCCCGGCTGGCCTGGGAACGCTTCGGGATCCCCCGGGAAGAGCGAGACGAAGTGGCTGGGGAGAGGGAAGTCTGGGCTTCCCTGCTTAGGCTGCTAGCCCCCGCGTCCCGATATATATATATATATATATATATATATATATATATATATATATATATATATATATATATATATATATATATATGTATGAGCTCCCTTTTCGCTGGACTATTGGCGAGATGGATGTACACTTTCGCTTACAAAACAAAAGTTGGGGGAAAAGATATGTTTTTGATACCATTATTTGATGTTGGTTTTTTGACCAGTGGCTGTAGCACAATCTGCATGTAGATGTTTATACTGTATCTATGGGCAGAGTAAAATATTTTTTTTCCAACTGTATCAAAATTAATTTCATTTAATTTGATGTCAAATGTAGTGACTTTTTATTCCAGTAGTCGGCAGAAGACCATTATGAAAATCTATGCAGTGTCAATACAGCTAGTAAGTGTACCATGCACTTACTGAGTGGTTGTTTACACATTGCTGCTAAATAGTAAAGAAGTGTGGATGGTGGATGGAGAAACTAATAGGATGTGGTAAATGCTGCAGCTCGCATCCTGTACATACTTAAAAGACATGCCGCCTTTTTAATTATAGGCAAATTAGAATGTGAAGATACCATCAAAATTTGATTCATTTGACCGTTAGTTGGAAACCCCTGTAGGGAAAATGTTGTTTTCTGTACTCTGGTCATTAAGCGCACATTAATGTGGGCAAGTTGTGCACAAAAATACGAAGCCAGTTTAATAGACGATGACTAAATGACAAGTGCAAAACTTTAAAATGGGATTTAATTACTAAAAAAAACTCTAAAATTCCTGATTGTCCTTGAGCATCCTTTTCTATTATGTTGATTAGAATCAGTGTACTTCTTGTGTTTCTTTTCCACTTGATTAAAAATCTTTCTAATTAGTGAACTGGAAATGTAATTTCCCACAGAGAAATACATTAATTAAAATACTCGAGCATGCTGTTCAAATAACGAGAAACCATTAGCACCTTGTTTTTATTCTATGTTAATAATTTTAATTATAGGCTTTGTTGGTCGAAATGTCCAAACTTGTTCCAACATTGAAGGACATTCTTTGATATTCTTCACCGTTCAGTTATTAAACCCATAAAAAACTGAATAAAGATATGCTAAATTAAATGTTTAACAAAAATGGCTACATATACGTCTGAGCTTAGTGTTGTAGTCATATTAATATACAGATTTTTTTGTGTTCCATATTTCATTCAAGAAAAATCTCAAAGTGCTAATCAGTGACAAAGTTCAAGTTAATAGTTATTCGTATTAGCGTGCTATAATGAAATATTCACTTTTACCTTCTTTCCAAAAGTTTTATTTCCATCCATCCATCCCTTTTCTACTGCTTGTCCCTCTCGGGGTTGCGGGAAAAATTGTATTTATTCATCTATTTTTAAAATAAGCCATGGTCCAATTAAAAGCAAGCTGTGGGCCGTAAATGCCCTTTGGACTGTCAGCCCTGCATGTTTCTCTGTATCCTGTCAGTTTTGGTTCTATGTATGTAAATGATCTGCCACATTAGTCAACTGTTATTATAAGCGCGATGCTGTACTGTTAGAGGTCATTAGATGCCCCCTAAAGGGGCGTAACATCCGAGCGGGATGACCACAGCTTTGTGCGCTTGTGAGCGTGAAGCAGCGAGGCATCCTCTCCCTTTGGATAGACGTTTCGTGGAAGAGAGGTGTGGGTGCGTGGCCAGCCTTGTGTGCATGTGTTCATGCACAAGTGTTAAATATTTGCCGCCTGCTCCTCCTCTTGTCACCAAAAGTCGGGTGACAACCCAAAGATGCTCCTAAAAAATGTCCTTTCAAATCAGATTCCTCAGAGATGTACTTCCTCTGCACATGCATGCCTGTGAGTGAGTGCGTGTGCATGTGTGTGCGTGTGTGTGATTTATATATTTGACCCTTTTCTCGTGTGCACGTCATGATTATGCATCAGTGGTCCTCAAACTTTTTTCACCAAGTACCACCTTAGAAAAAAACAACATACCAACATGATGAGCAACATTGAAATCCAGTAGTGTAACAGGCCCAAGTATTCATTTAAAAAAAGACATAAGTTTTATTTAACCAGTATATGTGATATTTTTGGCCACTGCAACATTACACACAGTTTGAACAGTAACACTGTGTTTGAATGTAGGAAACTAAAACATGCTAATATTAGCATGCTAACATTAATGTGATTGTGAATCCATCTGTGTTGGCCATGTGAAGAGATGGTGACTTGTCCAAGGTGTACACTACTTTCCGCCCGTGTGCATCTTGTGTTAGGCTCCAACACCCCCCGGGAACCCGAAAAGGGACAAACGGTAGAACATTGATGGATGGATGAAGGGCCATGCAGTCCGTCAATGTTGTGTGCCTGCAAGGGGATGTCACCTGACTTCACAGGACTTCATGTAGTTGTCACTATTGCACAATGTATGTAGGATTTGTTGAAAGGCGGAAAAAGTTCATCCCAAACGAAGTCGGATTGTGGACAAACACTTTGAGATATTGCCTTTTTGTAAAAACCGTGAGCGCCTCAGGGCTTTGGGAAACTTTCCGGTGTTCTCAGATTTTCAATAAACGGAAGAATGGCCGAGTTAGAGGAAGTAAGAAAATGTGAATTTTTATGTTTTTATGTTTTTTAGAGCCGACATTTAACATTGGAGTCAAAGAGAGTCGGAGCTGACTTTCTTGGCTTTGAGGGCCAACAGAAGCAAAATGAGACGCATGACCTCCATAAAAGTTAAATTTTTTGAGAGAGGACGTGTGTCAACGTTTTCACCAAAACGAAAAGCATGTTTTCGGTGCTTTTACCCTCGTGTAAATTAGAGTGTACGCCATCCGCTTTAATGGGAAAACCCTGATGGCTCTCACCTCCTTCCGATGGCCATCCAGCCAAAACCGACCATTGGACGTAACAACTTTTTAGCCAGGGTTAAAGAAGACAGTGTGTGGACAAAATGAGACGTTAAGCCCCGAGCTACATGAAAATAAGGCTGAGCCACAAGAAGAGGTAATCTTGTCTTTCTGGCGTTTGTCTCAAAGCAATCCTCCATTAAAAGGGTATGCAACCATTAAATTGGCTTATTTTTTTAATTTGTGAATAGCGTCACCATGGTAACACGAAATGTTCCCAACTAAAAGATCCACCGTCGGCACGAGCGAGACATTTCCGACGGTGTAACATATGTGAAGGTTTGTTGGCCGATCCGTCTCACATTAATCCTAAGAGAAATGTGCGTAACTATAATAATAAAGTTTTAAGTATGAGCAATAATAATATGGGCTGCTTGCATTGCAAGTGCCCATTCACCTGCTGCCTAGCAGCATGTGAATGGGCACTTGTATTGCAGCAGTACCATAATAAGTATAATGGTAAATGGTATAAGAAGCTGATTTCCATCTTTGACAGTGTTGATTAGTCTAATCAATAAGGTTTACTATTGCTCACAAACAAGCACATTGTGCCATTTATTAGCATGCATTCCAACAGCATTTTTATGCACTATTAGAGAGAAGAAGATATACAATGTTAAAAATATGCCTCTTTATGAAGATAAAACGCTAATCGAAACCAAAACCAGTTTGCAAATTTTGATCAGCATAAACGGACGGCGATGTCCATGTATTCCAATGTCGACTTCAGCTGGCCCTTTATAGTAATAAGAGAGTGGTGGAGCCGTACCACCACATCAACATGAACATTTAACTATATAATTGTTTTTATTTATTTATTTAGTTTCGAAAATAACTTTGTTTGTTAATCAGTCTGGAAATAAAAATTATAGAACAACCCCAACTCCAACCCTGACCCCAGCCTTACAATACTTAGAAATTAGAAATTAGAAATAAAAATGTTCACAGAAATTTAGGAAACATACAAATACAATACTAAAATAAAAAGGAATGGACAAGATATATGATGTGATATATTGTCACGATGTAGAGAGATATTTTGGGGTCCATCCATCCATTCATTTTCTACCGCTTGTCTCTTCGGGGTCGCTGGGGATGCTGGAGCCTATCTCAGAGCTGCATTTGGGCGGAAGGTGGGTTACACCCTGGACAAGTCGCCACCTCATCGCAGGTCCAACAAAGTCATTTAATAATAATAATAATGCACATAAATCTGTTGTGCACGTCTTCATATTTCCCTTCCCTTTAAGTCTATTAGATAGAGCAGACATAAAGATATGGGGAAAAATTGTGAATAGTACTTAAAATCAGTCAATATTCTCTTTGAGGTTTTTTGCTGTCATGTCTGAATGCGACAACACACTCTGAGCACAGTAATTACTCTCAGCATCTCTGCTACCTTTTGTCTCTTCCATTGTTCACCCTGTATTCTGGCTAAAATGTCGCCATCTTTTTCCTTTGCTTCCTCGCTGCTGTCCCTGGCTCGCTTTATTTCTTGGTGTCACAAGACCTACAAGGAGCTTAAGTCATCCCCTTTTTCACAGGTTTTAAAACATCGCTCAGTGTGTGTGCGTGTGTGTGTGTGTGTGTGTGTGTGTGTGTGTGTGTGTGTGTGTGCGTGTGTGTGTACGTGTTTGTGTGGGTGTGTGTGTGTGTGTGCGTGCGTGTTCTTGTGTCTTCAGAGGCAGCCATTTCAAGTACCATTGGACAAACTGCACTTTACTTCATACAGTTTTCATGGGCTGTCCAACTAAAATGTCTCAGGGTCCACATTTTCAGGAATTTAAAAACTCGTTTGTTTAAAATGTCTTTGCTCGGCTCTCTCATACTGTATAACTTGTACTGTACCTCACCAAATAACTACAGTACATGCAATACAAACACAAAGAATGGCTTATGCTGTGTCAAAGATCCTGAATAACTGAAGCACTGTGCTATTTAAAGGATTTACTGCAAAAAACATCAATTAAAGATTTTCAATATGGCATGAGCGCTCTGCTGTTTTCAAGGACCTACTGCAAAATCGTTAGTCAATTATCTTTTATAATACATGAGTACTTATCATTTTTGTTGATGTTGTTGTTGTTTGTTAAATACTGTAAAAATGCCTGTCTTATCAGTGGTCAGTGTATGTCAGTTCTATTCAACTGGTGGCCTGCGGGTCACATCCGGCCCGTCAAAGCGTTTCATTTGTCCACCTTAACATCACCCAAATAGACATGTTGAAACAATTAAAAACTAAGGTTGATCATGTATGCAGTACTCCCACTATACCCCAGGGGGTAACCGTGTCACAATGCCACAGTGAAGCAGCAGTGAATGAATAGAAGAAGACTACTCATTCAACCCTGGAAAAAAATTCTAAATGAATTGCAAAAAATTTACTTTCAGCATAAACTGGACAACAAAGTATGAATCTTCTGCCCCGAGCAAGTGCTCAAGTCATTGTTTCCTGGCGGACCTTTTAAGCGACGGACACATTGATTCAGACAAGGCAGCAGTAACAAAGGTAGAAATCCCAGCGTGTAAACTTCATCACCAAACTTGGTCAAACATTTGTAAGTAAATATCATTTGTGCATTAGGATATTTATTTTTGTTTGTTTTGAAATTCCTGACTTTCTGATATATTTTGTATTTGTGGTCGTGTTGCTATTTGTCTGAGAGTAATGCTAGTGGTGCTATATGTGACCAGTAGAGATAGGGTGAGAAGCTCTGCCATCCGGGAGGAACTCAAAGTAAAGCCGCTGCTCCTTCACATCGAGAGGAGCCAGATGAGGTGGTTCGGGCATCTGGTCAGGATGCCACCCGAACGCCTCCCTAGGGAGGTGTTTAGGGCACGTCCAACCGGTAGGAGGCCACGGGGAAGACCCAGGACACGTTGGGAAGACTATGTCTCCCGGCTGGCCTGGGAACGCCTCGGGATCCCCCGGGAAGAGCTAGACTAAGTGGCCGCGGAGAGGGAAGTCTGGGTTTCCCTGCTTAGGCTGTTGCCCCCGCGACCCGACCTCGGATAAGCGGAAGAAGATGGATGGATGGATGGTTTAGTGTGTGAATGTTGTGCAATTTCTGTATGTGTCAACATTTGTAGTTTATTATGAGACTATTAACACTAAATCTTCTATTTTTGTTTATGTTAGATACATAATGGACATCATTAATGTAAAAAACAATAGACGATATACTTTTATGTTTAATTTATGTTTATATTTTCAGTCTTACAAACTCAAATGAATGCAGAAGTATAAAGAAATAAAACTAAGGTGTAAAAATAATTCAAATTAAGGAACATCAACCCTCAACAAAACTTCTGGAGTGTATTTTTCTTCATACTGTTAACTAGCTGCACACGTTGGAAACAAGTAGCGAGGGCAAAATAATGAATTTATTGACAGTGCAGTGTGAAAGCTGATGTGTTTACTTTGCATGTAAGTAAACGCAGTCTCAAAGAAATACGTATAACTTGCGGAGGCAACATCCACATTTCAATGTCGGGCCCTTGAGCCCTTGGGCTCTTAAAACAGTGGCCCTCTTCATTATTTAGTTGAATAGACCAGCTGTATGTTTTGGGGTTTGTTTGTTTTTTGGTCAGTTGAAGTTAATTTCGAACATGTATACAATTTCAGTGTGATACATCACATATTTTATTTTTTCTTTAAAACGTGTTCGAAAAGGATTAGGAAGAAGCAGAGCTTATTTATTATTTTGTACATCATAGCAATTCCAGTGCGAATACATATTCACTTCCTGTTCTTCATCTGTACATAATATACATCAATTTATTCTGAATACAGAAGTTATTTCAATATCTAGATAAGTCAGTTATGATTCACATAATAAGATGAATAATAATTAAAGTTGGTATGGTATATATCATTTGAATAAGTTTAATACGTTTGTCATAATTATTCCTTGTACTTTGTAAACAATTGTAGTTTGAACAGTTTCTTAAAGTGAATAAAATTAGTGTTTTGTTTGATTTCTTTGCTAAATGTTTTGGTCATTGAATTTTCTTTTCATGATTGAAAAACAAAAAAAACAATTGGTTTATTTGAACTTTATTCTTGGAACACAAAAACTAAAATTGAAAAACATTGTTTTTCTTTTTCAGTGTCGAAGATCCATAACTACATTTAAGAAATGGTTTTATTTTCATTTTGTATTTCATATACCAATAATATGAAAATCATTAGTCAGCAGAAACTAAAAAAAATAAATTACCAAGTCAGATGGTATTTTTATGTTTCTGACACAGGAAATGGAAGTTGCAACCTAATGACAAGACGGCAAAGTGGCCTGTAGGAGAAATCAGTGTAGATTTTTATCCTACTTTTATATAAAATATTGATCCATTACCATCTGATTTTTCTGATGCAGGATACAACACCCACACTTTTTAGTTTACTTGCCAGTCCGCGGTCTCGTCTTTAAGTATCAGCTTCTGGTTCCGGTGTGGAAATATTAAACAAACATCAGTTTGTGGTCCGTTTTTTCCGTTACAGTTGACAGATTTTCAAGTATGTTCTAGACCAAAAATCACTTCATATTCTCTACTGCTCACTAGTGTTACCATATCTGAGTTACTGTGTAGAAATATGGGGAAATAATTACAAAAGTACACTTCATTCACTAACAGTGTTACAAAAAAGATCAGTTAGAATAATACATAATGTTGGATATAGAGAACATACAAACCCTTTATTTATTGAATCAAAGATACTGAAATTCCACGACATAGTGGAATTGCAAACAGCTAAGATTATACACAAAGCAAACTATAACCTGCTTCCCACGAATATACAACAATTCTTCTCAACAAAAGAAGAGAAATATAATCTTAGAGAAAAATGTAATTTAAAACATTTGTATGCACGTACAACACTTAAGACCTTCAGTATATCAGTATGTGGAATTAAATTATGGAATGGATTAAGCAAAGCAATCAAACAATGTACTAATATAGATAGATAGTACTTTATTGATTCCTTCAGGAGAGTTCCTTCAGGAAATATGATCCACTTCAAGAAACTCTTCAAACTGGAAGTGTTTACAAAGTACAAAAAAGAACTATGATAAACATTCTGATTTTACTCACCCATTCATTCTCAAAATAATCTTACTTATCTCATCGTATGGGATAAAACTTGCTTCACCAATTATTTATTTGTTTATTTATTTTTATCGTGATTATTATTACTTAAGGAGTATACATTGTGAATACATTGAGAACAGGAAGTGAACAAAAGTTTTAGCAAGTGTTATGTAAAGAAAAGGGGTAAGATTAAATAAGCTCTGCTTCTTCCTACTCCTTTTCGAACATGTTGAAAAGAGAAACTGGAATTTGTGATGCATCTTGTTGTATGCTTGCATGTTCGAAATAAACTCAAACTCAAACAGATTTTCATTTTTGTACATGAAATGGAAAATTTTATGAAAATACAACTGTTTCTTATATATATTTATTGTTCTTTGACACTAAAAAAATGTATGCTTTATTTTTCAATTTTAGTTTTTGTATTTCAAAATAAAATTTAAATGGACCAACCTTTTTTTGTTTTTCAATTGACTGGTTATTTTTTTTTCTATAATTATCCATCAATCAATCAATCACTGTTTATTTATATAGCCCTAAATCACAAATGTCTCAAAGGACTGAAATTATGAAATAAATAAGACATCTGCTTATGTCTTTTCAACACAAAAAAGTGGTTTTTCAATTGTATTTTTTGTATTTCAAAATAAAATTCAAATAAATGTTTTTTTGTTTTTCAATTCCTATTTATTAAAATAAATGTCAATGATAGTAACATACAATACACTAACTATCAGTGCTCTGTTGTTTTTAAGGACCTACTGCAAAAACGCTATAGTCAAAGGTCCCCTGTTAGACAGGAGCTGTTCTTTGCTCTTGTTTTTCCAGCAATTAGCAGCATCTCTCATCCTTGTTATCAGGTCAGCGCCTGTGGTTTGTTTGTTTAGCCTTTCCCTTTTGCATGGCCAAAGGCCAGCACCACCATAGGCACAAAATCCATGTCAAAGGCATCTTACCACAAGAAAGTTCAAAGGCCGCAACATGCTGCTGGGGCTCGGCCTGCCTTGCCTGTGATTAGAGCCTCGATAGTGGCTCGATAGTGACCCACAGGGGGAGTCCCTGTGGGTCTCCTCGTTATACTGGAGGGCCATCCAGCTCCATCCTCTAGGGGCGGTCAGCCTGAATTCCATCTTTTCATTCCAATAATTGGTAGTGCTAACCATTGTAAATTGAATTAACCGCCGTGTGTGTTGACAACGGCCGCGCGCCCGTCCCTCCAGCACCTATACCCGCCGTGTGCAGTGAAGGGGATAAACTTGTGGGAAGTGTTTCTCTCCTCGCCATCTGCCGTTGTAGACTAAAAGAGTTTGCTTTGGAGGAGCAGCAGAGCCTCGGAGCAAACGGGGGATAATTAGACTTTTGCAAAAAGAAACAAGGATTTGTGGGAGACGATTAGCGTGACCCCGTTATGATCAACGAAGCAACCTCTGATTGGTCAGAGGGCATTGTGGACAAGTCAGTTCAGGACAAAGTGATGGAGTGAAGCATTCACTTTCAAATGTTTATTTGGATTTTTTATGCTGTTCTCCGTCATTAGGAGTTGCATTTCATTTGGAATTAACAATGCTGATCTAATGAAGTGTCAGGGGGGAGGCCATCACTCGTCCTCTTTATGCGTTCATGCTTCCCGTCTGCATTTTGCGAGATGATGCATGACCAGGCGCCGGCTCATCGTGCAGCCATCTGCTCCCTGTCGCCTCTTTGGCCCCTGTCGTGGCTTCATCTCGTTTACCGTCGTCTTCCGTTCCAAACCTGCAGCTGAGGAGTATTTATATGTTCATGCTAGCACTGACAAGGTCCATCACTGTTTAGAAGCAGTTATCAGATTATTGATTCTTTTTTTATTGACAATAAAGACCAACACTGGTTTTTAAAATGTGTGTAAAAAATAAGACTACAAGCTTAGGGTGCTAAGATGAACTAAACTAGTAGTCGAAATAAACAAATCTAGCAGTAGAGTACAACTAGAGATGGGTACATGACGCCTCACTGAGTGTATGGCCAACACACTACCTGTATCGCTGCATGTGTTAGTGTTTCATAATGGTCATAGACCAAAATGGCACTACATACGACTACACTTTTCAACATAACATAAAGCTATCTTTTGAAAGGTATGCTTTTAAATATGTATCTTTAAAACAAGTCACCACAACTTCTTTTTTTATAGACACAGTCGAAAATAAACTTAATAAACAGTAAATAGATGCACCGGTCACAACATTAGGTACACCTTCGAAACGCTACAGAGCTGCATAACAAAAAGCTGCTTTTACCAGCATTTTTATCACTGCGTGTTACTATTATGTGAAAACAATACTTTATCCTACCTTATCCTGTGGTCCCTTAAGTTGTTAAAAATGTAATACTGACTGTAAAAAGAAAGGTTTATTTTCACATTGTTGAGTTCCCCAGTAGATTCAGAGACACTTCAGCTTGCTTAAAGGAAGTTGCTGTTTGTGTTGCCTAATGTTTGCTCTGTTTCTGTAGTTTGTGACAAACTGCGGTATACTGTATGTACCACTAGTGGTGTGGAAAATAATCACTTGATTAAAGTACACTGTTTTATTTTTCCTATATTCCTTTTTTTGTTACTGTTCAAACTGTGTGTAATGTTACAGTGTTTATTCAACAAAATATTGTAAAATAAAACCCCTGCCTTGTTTTTCATTAAGACTAAGACCTACTGCAATACCATATTTTAATGCTGGTCATTGTGGTGGTACTTGGAGAGCCAAGTTTTTTCTGAAGTGGTACATAGTGTAAAAAGTTTGAGAACCACTAATCTAGTTGGATTCAAGATTGCCATACTATATATAATTATTTGCCACAAATACACAAAATTATGAATTCAAGTTGAGGGCCACAAATATGGGCAAAGAGTTTGGGACCCCTGTTGTAAATGAATGAAACTCCAATAAAAATGAAATAACACAAACATGCCTCCTTGTGGCTGAGAACAGTCTCTTTTTAGGTAAGGTTGTAGTCGAAGTAATTAATAGTAGTTAGTAGATGAAAGTAAAGAAGTGTAACCATAGAACTCATGTACAAAACCCAAAACCAGTGAAGTTGGCACATTGTGTAATTTGTAAATAAAAACAGAATACAATGATTTGCAAAACCTTTTCAATGTATATTCAATTGAATAGACTGCAAAGACAAGATATTTAATGTTTGAAACTGAGAAACGTATTTTTTTTTGTGCAAATAATCATTAACTTAGAATTTAATGGCAGCAAGACATTGCAAAAAAGTTGGGACAGAGACATTTTTACCACTGTGTTACATGGCCTTTACTTTTATCAACATTCAGTAAAGGTTTGGGAACTGAGGAGACCAATTTTTGAAGTTTTTCAGGTGGAATTATTTCCCATTCTTGCTTGATGTACAGCTTAAGTTGTTCAACAGTCTGGGGTCTCCGTTATGGTATTTTAGGCTTCACAATGCGCCACACATTTTCAATAGGAGACCTGTCTGGACTACAGGCAGGCCAGTCTCGTACCCGCACTCTTTTACTCTGAAGCCACGCTGTTGTAACACGCGCCTTGGTATTGTTTTGCTGAAATAAGCAGGGGCGTCCATGAAAAAGACATTGCTTGGATGGCAACATATGTTGCTCCAAACCTGTATGTACCTTTCAGCATTAATGGTGCCTTCACAGATGTGTAAGTTACCCATGCCTTGGGCACTAATACACCCCCATACCATCACAGATGCTGGCTTTTGAACTTTGCGCCTATAACAATCCGAATAGTTCTTTTCCTCTTTATTCCGGAGGACACGACATGGACAGTTTCCAAAATCTATTTGAAATGCGGACTCGTCAGACCACAGAACACTTTTCCACTTTGCATCATCCATCCGTCCATCCATTTCCTACCGCTTGTCCCTTTTGGGGTCGCGGGGGGTGCTGGAGCATATCTCAGCTGCACGCGGTCCATCCTAAATTAGCCCGGGCCCAGAAACAACAACAACACCACCCAGAAACGCTGCCATTGTGATGATATTACGGACTGTAGATTGTGAATTCCCCAAATTCCTTGCAATAGCTCGTTGAGAAATGTTGTTCTTAAACTGTTTGACAATTTGCTCACACATTTGTTCACAAGGTGGTGACCCTCGCCCCATCCTTGTTTGTGAGTGACTGTGCATTTCATGGAAGCTGCTTTTATGACCAATCATGGCACCCACTTGTTCCCAATTAGCCTATTCACCTGTAGGATGTTTCAAATAAGTGTTTGATGAGCATTCCTCGACTTTCTCAGTCTTTTTGCCACTTGTGCCAGCTTTTTTGAAACAGGTTGCAGGTATCAAATTCCAAATGAGCCAATATTTGCAAAAAATAACAAAGTTTTCCAGTCCAAATGTCAAATATCTTGTCTTTGCAGTCTATTCAATTGAATATAGGTTGAAAAGGATTTGCAAATCATTGTGTTCTGTTTTTATTTACGCTTTACACAACGTGACAACTTCACTGGTTTTGGGTTTTGTACAAGTCATTATTACCTAATAATGTAATATATTCTCTGAATATGGATGGCGGCCCCGGGAACGACACCAGACCGGCTAGTTCAGTTAAAAAACCCGAAAGCGACTAACATTTTTTGCAGCTGATTCCTAAAAACACTAGACTGCAGTCACATAGATAACTAGCTCTAAATTTGATATAATTCTGCACTTTATATGATGGAAAAAAACTGTTACTTGACAACATTGCTTACTGACTTGTAATTAGCATATTGTACATGTATATTGCCCTTGTATTTTAAATTGTGTTTTATTACATAATTTTAATCTTGTCATGTATTTTTGATATTGTTGTATAATTCTAATTTTAGATGCTAAATGTACCATAAAATGACTACACATGGAAATTAGCATGGTGATAAATCTGGTGTAGCCATCTTTTTAATGTAACTGCACATTTCCTTTAAATAAAATAAACATAAACATAGGCTTTGCTTTGTAATTGCTCCTTAAAAATACCAGCGCATTCCTGTTATTTAGATAAGTCTTTTTTTCCCCGAATTTAGTAACGCTGACAAAATAAATAAACAAGGATTAAATGTCGACTGTCTTTAGAGGATACCGATTGTCAGGAATATACAAAATAAAAATACTCGTGAAGCGAAGTCTCCCACTCAGCTTTCTTGAAATATCGCCCTCAAATTAATTTAGTTTAGTTATAACCCTGCTATAGTGTATGTAAACTCACATTTACACATTAAGGCCAATTTTGGTGTTGCCAACCAACCTATCCCCAGAGAGAGAACATGTTGCAATGTAGCAGTAGTTGCAAATTGTTGCATGGAATCTGTGTGTGCAACAACAAAAATATAAAATACAATATAATTAGTACATATTCAAAGAAAAAACAGACAAGTAATGATGAATTGTTAAAGTAGTAAAAATACTAAAATATTAAAATTACATTAAATTAAAATGTACAATAAAATACCCATAATTAAAATAAAAATTCCTTTTTAAAAAGTATATTAAAATAAAATCAAGAAATTTTTAAATTATCAATATTGTCTTGATGGTCAGCTGAAATCCTGTGTGGGATGTAATTGTACTTCTTGGTGGCATCAGTTGTGTTGTTTGTGTTGTGGTTGCGTGGCGGCCTGCTCGCTGTGTTTTGTCACAACAATGAAGAAGTGTCTAGTCGCTTCTGTGAAAAGAATGGGGGTTGGGGGGTTGTGGTGGTTAGATGAAGATTGGAGGCGAAATAAAAAGCATGTTTGCGTGCATAAGTTGTACCACTGTGCTGATGATGCACTGCAGGACTGGTGAACATGCCAACGTGTGTGTGTCACGTCTGAATAGATCCTATCTAGCTTTAACCCAGTTGGGGAGTGTGCGGGCGTGTGTCTGTTTGTACGTGTGCATGTGTTTGTGTGTAAGTGTGTGTGCGTCCGTGCGTGCGTGCAACCCATGTATAGTCAAACCCATTTAAGTCTGTCCTGTTTATGCCGACAGCCCATTGACCAACTCTCCAAATCCCGGTACTCCATTTTCTTATTTCTAAAAAGTGTTAGTTTTTAAGTGGTCATCAACAAACACGCTTTTGTCAACTTCAAATTTGGGATCCAAGGGGATCATTTCGAAACCGCGTGAAACGACGACAGCAACATATCTTCTGTCACGTTACACCGCATTAAATGCTCACTCAATCGACGTTCTGCTCAGTGCAATATAAGTTTCAAAATAAAAGCATGGCAGTGTTAACCTGGATTCTATACCACAGAAAATAATCCAAAATATAGAAGTAAAAAACATACGACAACAGAAAAATCCAAATACAAGTACAGATGACGTAAAATATGTATGTAAATGTATAAAAAATGTTTTGGTTTCGATTTCAGTTATGTTGACAACTGATGATGTAAATGTCAGCCAATCCATCAATATACAGTGGGGCAAAAAAGTATTTAGTCAGCCACCGATTGTGCAAGTTCTCCCACTTAAAATGATGACAGAGGTCTGTAATTTTCATCATAGGTACACTTCAACTGTGAGAGACAGAATGTGAAAAGAAAATCCTGGAATTCACATTGTAGGAATTTTAAAGAATTTATTTGTAAATTATGGTGGAAAATAGGTATTTGGTCAATCATTCAAAGCTCTCACTGATGGAAGGAGGTTTTGGCTCAAAATCTCACGATACATGGCCCCATTCATTCTTTCCTTAACACGGATCAATCGTCCTGTCCCCTTAGCAGAAAAACAGCCCCAAAGCACAATGCAACTCAGTATTCTTCTTCCTCTAAACACGACGAGTTGAGTTTATACCAAAATGAATGATACATCAGAGGATTAGGAGAATGTCATGTGGTCAGATTAACCCAAAATAGAACTTTTTGGTATAAACTCAACTCGTCGTGTTTGGAGGAGGAAGAATACTGAGTTGCATCCCAAGAACACCATACCTACTGTGAAGCATGGGGCTAGAAACATCATGCTTTGGGGCTGTATTTCTGCTAAGGGGACAGGACGATTGATCCGTGTTAACTAGAGAATGAATGGGGCCATGTATCGTGAGATTTTGAGCCAAAACCTCCTTCCATCAGTGAGAGCTTTGAATGGTTGACCAAATACTTGTTTTCCACCATAATTTACAAATAAATTCTTTAAAATTCCTTCAATGTGAATTCCTGGATTTTTTTTTCACATTCTGTCTCTCACAGTTGAAGTGTATCTATGATGAAAATTACAGACCTCTGTTATCATTTTAAGTGGGAGAACTTGCACAATCGGGGGCTGACTAAATACTTTTTTGCCCCACTGTAAACGGTTTCTAATGTAGCGGTACTTGTTTTGGTTCTGTGCACTTAAATAATAATCATGGATTAGATCAGATGGTTTAGACACAGCTGCCCTGGGGTATAGACTGATGCATAATTGCTGATAATTCACGTCTAAGGTCTCTCCGACCTCCACCAAACATTCCTTCTCCTTCATACACCAGTGTGAGCAGCACTGGGTGAAAGGTGGGTGAATTGTTTTGTCCAAGGACACAATCGAAGTGACTAGGATGTTGGATTCCTACGGCCGCTTTACCATCTGAGCCAGGCCGCCCTGAACACAGCCTCTTTTTCCACGCAATCTCTGACTGTCAAGTGCAAAAGAGTACATTGTGACTTGAAAGTCAGCTAAAAATGATGCCTCCAGTGTGTGTGTGTGTGTGTGTGGCGTGTGTGTGCGTGTGTGTGTGTGTGTGTGTGCGGTGTGTGTGTGTGTGTGTGTGTGTGTGTGTGTGTGTGTGTGTGTGTGTGTGTGTGCGGTGTGTGTGTGTGTGTGTGTGTGTGTGTGTGTGTGTGTGTGTGTGTGTGTGTGTGTGTGTGTGTGTGTGTGTGTGTGTGTGTCTTTCAATCATAAAGCACGTGTCAAGTGTGCGCCAGCCCCAATTTGACTACGCCCACGCCTCCTCTCACCTGCTTTGGAGCTTCCTCTAATGGCGCCCACACACACGGACGCACACACTCCACAGGGCTGAGAGTGTTAGTCACCACAGCTGAAGTGTGTTGTGTGTTATCATCCAATCACAAACACCTGAACTGCCGCACACAAAAGGCTATACATTTCTGTTAAAACATGCCCCCGTATTATTTATCTTACAAATAAACCACATTGTGGCGCTGTAATTAAACCTCATAAAATGGATTGACTTGAAATTTCTTACATAGCCCAACAAAAAACTCAGGGTGTTTTGTTAAATGACTGCAACATGTGGTACACACCTTTTAGGAGTGTGTCAAATCTGAGCAAGCAAAGCAACACATTTTACTGACTTGGCAACCCATTTTCTAGCATGTCTTACCAAGTATTTTTACCACAACACACAGGGGCTGTCTCCAATATTACCTACACAGGACTATGTGACTGTGTCCATATTTATTGGTAAATTCTACTCTCCCCATGGCACTTTAATCACATTACTTTAATCCTGTCTTTTTGTTTTGAGAATGAATGTGAATCAGTCAAGTTCTTTTCAAAATAAATCTCCTCCTCAGTCAATTTGAGGATGTTTTGTAGGAAGGAAGCAAGCATGTTTCCCTTGTTTTACAAACCCTGTTTCCATATGAGTTGGGAAATTGTGTTAGATGTAGATATAAACGGAATACAATGATTTGCAAATCATTTTCAACCCATATTCAGTTGAATATGCTACAAAGAAAACATATTTGATGTTCAAACTGATAAACATTTTTTTTTTTTGCAAATAATCATTAACTTTAGAATTTGATGCAAACACGTGACAGAGAATTTGGGAAAGGTGGCAATAAATACTGATAAAGTTGAGGAATGCTCATCAAACACTTATATGGAACATCCCACTGGTGTGCAGGCTAATTGGGAACAGGTGGGTGCCATGATTGGGTATAAAAGCAGCTTCCATGAAATGCTAAGTAATTCACAAACAAGGATGGGGCGAGGGTCATCACTTTGTAAACAAATAATCGAAAAGTTTTAGAACAACATTTCTCAACGAGCTATTGCAAGGAATTTAGGGATTTTACCATCTACGGTCCGTAAAATCATCAAAAGGTTCAGAGAATCTGGAGAAATCACTGCATGTAAGCGATGATATTACGGACATTTGATCTCTCAGGCTGCACTGCATCATAAACCGACATCAGTGTGTAAAGGATATCACCACATGGCCTCAGGAACACTTCATAAAACCACTGTCAGTAACTACAGTCGGTCGATACATCTGTAAGTGCAAGTTAAAACTCTACAATGCAAAGCCAAACCCATTTATCATGAACACCCTGAAACGCCGCCGGCTTCACTGGGCCCGAGCTCCTCTGAGATGGACTGATGCAAAGTGGAAAAGTGTTCTGTAGTCTGACGAGTCCACATTTCAAATTATATTTGGAAACAGAGGATGTCGTGTTCTCCAGAACAAAGAGGAAAATAACCATTCGGATTGTTATAGGCGCAAAGTTCAAAAGCCAGCATCTGTGATGGTATGGGGGTGTATTAGTGCCCAAGGCATGGGTAACTTACACATCTGTGAAGGCACTATTAATGCTGAAAGGTACATACAGGTTTTGGAGCAACATATGTTGTCATCCAAGACAATGCCAAGCCACGCGTTACAACAGCGTGGCCTCGCAGTAAAAGAGTGTGGGTACTTTCTTGGCCCCCCTGCAGTCCAGACCTGTCTCCCATCAAAAATGTGTGGCGCATTATGAATCGTAAAATACGACAGCGGAGACCCCGGACTGTTGAACGACTGAAGCTCTACATAAAACAAGAATGGGAAAGAATTCCACTTTCAAAGCTTCAACAATTAGTTTTCTCAGTTCCCAAACATTTATTGAGTGTTGTTAAAAGAAAAGGTGATGTAACACAGTTGTGAACATGCCCTTTCCCAACTACTTTGGCACATATGGTAGCCATGAAATTTTAAGTTAATTATTATTTGCAAAAAAAATAAAGTTTATGAATTTGAACATCAAATATCTTGTCGTTGTAGCATATTCAACTGAATATGGGTTGAAAAGGATTTGCAAATCATTTTATTCCGTTTATATTTACATCTAAGACCATTTTCCAACTCATATGGAAACGGGGTTTGTACATGAGACGATTTTTTACTTGGGATGCTGCAGATTTGTTTGTGTGTGCGTGTGTGTGCGTTTGTATGCATGCGTGTGTGTATGTGTGCACACGCCCGAAGCGAGACAGTAAAACAAGATTGTCAATAAATCATCCCCACTAAGGAAAATAGTTAGCCACTGCAGTCCTTTCTCCCCTCACACACATACAAGCACACACACACAAACACACGCACACATACACACACTCATGCACACACTGTGGTTGTAAATCCAAAGTGTAACAGCAGCAAACGCACAGGGACGAAGGCCAAGATGTGAGTCGAGTTCCCCTCACACCTTAAGTGATAGGCAAGTTTCAGTTCATCAAACCAATATGGCACCTTGTTGAATTAAGTGACAGCCCACATGATTACGGGGATTTATTGTTTGATTGGCATGTAATACTGTAGGTTTAATCTTTAAACATTCATAGGCGTTATGTTATTTAGTAAGCCGGCGGAGCCTCATGAGGCTCGATCACCCCTCACTGGATATTTGGGACAATCATGGATTCGAAGGAAGTCATTGATGGAAAAGGCACAAGAACAATGATGAAACGCAGAAAAGTGTGATGGAGTTTTTGACATAACATTAGCAGTTTTCCTATGTTCTGGGAATACTTCTTTAAGAATGACAAATTACAAATATTTTTAAATCTATGAAGCTCTTCATCAATGAGTGACATGTTCCTGTCTACATAGTCACATATTATGTGAACACTGCTGCACTATGTGTAGTATTTCAATATTGTCTACTTTAAAAAAAATAAAATAAAAAAAATACTGTTTATATTATCTACTATTGTTTTTCTAATTTTATTATCAACTTAAATTTTTGGTGTTTGTTTTGCAGAATTAGGGCCGATTTTTACCAAAAAAATATTTAAATCCTTTACTACATAATTTCTGTTGTACAAATATCTATTATCTTTGTTTATATAGCTTGAATTTTTTAGTTGTTTTTTTTAGAACTAATGTTAAGTGTGTCCGAAGTACTTTTTGTGTTATTTTTTTAATTTTGTTTACAATTAACTATCGTATTCCTGTTTATATCTTTACATAATCCACATCAATTTGTTTTTATATTTTTTGTACCACTCTTCAGAATATTTTCTCGCTAATTTTTAAAAGCATTAGATACAAATTATTTTCTTTCTTGCAAGCATTTTTTTGGTTTGTTAATTGACTTTTTTGGGGCCATTGCCTCCAATTTTGATTATTTTACAGTTGTCATCCTTTAGACCATGGGGGTCAAACTCTGGCCCGCGGGCAAAATTTGGCCCGCCGTGTAATTTCACTTGGCCCTTGAGGCATCATCAAATTAACATTAGAGAATGCTGTAACACCGCATTCACCGCTAACACTCTTACTTGCCAACCCTCTCGATTTTCCCGGGAGACACCGGATGTTCAGTGCCCCTCCCGAATTTCATCCTGGACAACAATATTTGGGGTGGGCTTTAAAGGCACTGCCTTTGGCGTTCTCTACAACCTGTCTCCACGTCTGCTTTTCCTCTATACAAACAGCGTGCCGACCCAGTCACATAATATATGCGGCTTATACACACACACAAAAGTGAATGCAAGGCATACTTGGTCAACAGCCATACAGGTCACACTGAGGGTGGCCGTATAAATAACTTTAACACTGTTACAAATTTGCGCCACACTGTGATTCCACACCAAACAAGAATGACACATTTCGGGAGAACATCCGCACCGTAACACAACAGAACAAATACCCAGAACGCCTTGCAGCACTAACTCTTCCGGGGCGCTACAATATACACCCCCCGCTATCACATAAACCCCATCCACCTCAACCCCACCGCCGAAAAGAGGCATTCAATTTGTATTTAAATTTGATTTGATATGTAATTGATATTTTTTAATTATTATTACTATTTTAAACTCGATTTTGCATGTCACTATAAAGTTATATAAGCCTTGCTTGTTCAATATTCAATGCAAAACTTGTTTGGGTCCCTATTAAAAAGGTTAATTTGTTCAACCTGGGCCCGCGGCTTTGTTAGGTTTTAAATTTTGGCCCACTCTGTATTTGAGTTTGACACCCCTGCTTTAGACTAATCAGTATATTCATAAATGAGTTGAATGAATTACTCACATCATCTTAGTACACTTCATGCCATTTTTGTTAGTTGAGGTCTTTTCTCAAAGCATTCTAGGCTTCCCTTGACCTTTTCCTAATAAATATCTCTGTTGGGTCTTGTACTACAATAGTACATTGGTTCTCATTAACAGAAACTAAATGGAGATGATTACTCACATCAGTCATCAAAATACCACCTCTAGTAAGATTCTTTCATCTCTACAGCTGTGAAAGCCAATTAGATATTGTTAACTTTTAATTGTGGAAGCCGTTTATGTCGACGCCCCTCGGACTGGCAGACTGACGTCAACATTAGCAGTTGTTTTCATTCATTTGTGGATATTTTAATGTTAATTATTGTGTTTTCATACAGCAACTGTTACACACCCACATATATTTCTTATGATAGCTAACAATCAAAAAAACAATTCAATCTTTGCATTTTGTTCTTCGCTGTGATTGAATTCAGGTTAATACTGCCATGCTTTTACAAAACCCAAAACCAGTGAAGTTGGCACGTTGTGTAAATTGTAAATAAAAACAGAATACAATTATTCGCAAATCCTTTTCAACCTATATATAATTGAATACACTGCAAAGACAAGATGTTTAATGTTCAAACTGGTAAAAGTTGTTATTTTTTGGCAAATATTAGCTCATTTGGAATGTGATGCCCGCAAAATGTTTCCAAAAATCTGGCACAAGTGACCAAAAATACTGAGAAAGTTGAGGACTGATCATCAAACACTTATTTGAAACATCCCACAGGTGAACAGGCTAATTGGGAACAGCTTCCATGAAATGCTCAGTCATTCACAAACAAGGATGGGGCGAGGGTAACCACTTTGTGAACAAACGAGTGAGCAAATTGTCGAACAGTTTAAGAACAACATTTCTCAATAGGCTATTGCAAGGAATTTAGGGATTTCACCACCTACAGTCCGTAATATCATCAAAAGGTTCAGAGAATCTGGAGAAATCACTGCACGTAAGCGGCAAGGGCGGAAACCAACATTGAATGCCCGTGACCGTCGATCCCTCAAGCGGTACTGCATCAAAAAGCGTCATCAGTTTGTAAAGGATATCACCACATGGGCTCAGGAACACTTCAGAAAACCACTGTCAGTAACTACAGTTTGTAGCTACATCTGTAAGTGCAAGTTAAAACTCTACTACCGAGCTAATTTGAGATGGACTGGAGCTAATTTGAGATGGACTGATGCGAAGTGAAAAAGTGTTCTTTGGTCTGATGAGTCCACATTTGAAATTGTTTTCGGAAACTGTGGACGTTGTGTCATCTGGACCAAAGAGGAAAAGAGCCATCCGGACTGTTATGGACGCAAAATTCAAAAGCTAGCATCTGTGATGATATGGGGGTGTTGTAGTGGCCAAGGCATGGGTAACTTACACATCTGTGAAGGCACCATTAATACTGAAAGGTACATTCAGGTTTTGGAGCAACATATGTTGCCATCCAAGCAATGTCTTTTTCATGGAAGCCCCTGCTTATTTCAGCAATTCTGCATGTGTGACAACAGCGTGGCTTCATAGTAAAAGAGTACGAGTACTAGACTGGACTGCCTGTTGTCCAGACCTGTCTCCCATTTGAAATGTGTGGCACGATAATGAAGGGTAAAGTAGCACAAAGGAAACCCCAGACTGTTAAACAACCTAAGCTGTACATCAAGCAAGAAAAGGAAAGGCCATGTATCACGGTGGTAGACATGCCCCTGTGCCAACTTTTTTGCAATGTGTTGCTGCCATTAATTTCTAAGTTAATGATTATTTGCAAAAAAAAAATACTTTTCTCAGTTCGAACATTAAATATATTGTCTTTGCAGTCTATTCAATTGACCATAAATTGAAAAGGATTGGCAAATCCTTGTATTAAGTTCTTATTTATGATTTACACAACTTGCCAACTTCGCTGGTTTTGGTTTTTTTATTTTGAAGTTCACTTTGCACTGAAATGGAGATCATGTGTGCTTTAATGCTGTGAAAATACAGTTGTTTGATGTTGCTATTGTCATTTCAATCTGCTTAGCAATAATGATGAAGTAAACAACACTGCAAGACGTGTTGACATAAACGGACCCATTCTCATAGAAATGATCCCTTTGGGTCTCAAATATTGTGTCGACAAAAGCGGTTCAACATTCATGCTGGTGGTGGGCACATTTTAGTAATAGGAAGAACACTTTGCACTTCTGACACCACTGCCTCCAACAACATGGTGAGGATGTTGCTCAGCCTGTAGGCAAGTTTCATTACGGCCTTAACAAGCTCCAATTCCCTCCGACAAGTGGCAGGAGGAGCTGAAAAAGCTAAAAAAAAAATAAAAAATGTCTTCTCTCGTGCAGGAAAATCATCGAGGTGAAGATTATCGACGACGAGGAGTACGAGAAGAACAAGGCCTTCACCATCGAGCTGGGCGAGCCTTTGCTCTTGGAGATCGGACAGAAGCATGGTGTGTATGTGTGTGTGTGTGTGTGTGTGCGCGCGCGCGTGCGTGCGTGCGTGCGTGCCAATTACATCAATTACACTTTCACATAAATTACATAAATTTTTTGTCAGAAATATTCATGCATTGTTCACGGAAAAAGGAAAAAAATGTACAAAAATGAATAACATTGTAAACCCCTATATTAAAAATATCTGATAAAGGTTAGATTTGTTTAATGGGAAAAATGTGAAAATGTTTGTATTATGTGCAAATAATACCTAATGATTGCTATCGCTGTTATTGTTTATATATTGTTAGACAGTATATTATTTTTAGTTTTATATTATGCTGTATTTGTGTACTCTATGTACTGTATGTACCATATCAATACCAAACAATATATTTGTTTGAATATTTTTATTGCAACAGAACATAGTATAGTTTTTTTGTGATTTATTTACGGCTTAAATAATCATACATTATGAATCAATCAATCAATCAATGTTTACTTATATAGCCCTAAATCACTAGTGTCTCAAAGGGCTGCACAAACCATAACACAAGCCACTACGACATCCTCGGTAGACCCACATAAGGGCAAGGAAAACTCACACCCAGTGGGACGTCGGTGACAATGATGACTATGAGAACCTTGGAGAGGACCAAATATATGGGCAATCCCCCCTCCTCTAGGGGACCGAAACCAATGGATGTCGAGCGGGTCTAACATGATACTGTGAAAGTTCAATCCATAATGGATCCAACGCAGCCGCGAGAGTCCAGTCCAAAGCGGATCCAACACAGCATTATATACGTATATTACACTTGTAGTGCTCTTGCAAACATACATTAAAAACAACATCAAATATATTTTGCATTTATCGTATGTAAAAAGTAATTTCAAATGTGTTATTTGTTGTGCATGTCAAAAATAATTGAAAATAATATGAAAAATTATCTGTAATATATACATCAAAATATGTCCCCAGAGTTGCAGATTAATTTATAGCAGTTGTTGTTGGTGACTCCATGTTCTTACCACCATATTTAAGCACCATGTGTATTTCTCCTAGGAGACTCTAACGAGAACAAACCTGTAGTTGGAGCGGAGGAGGAGGAAGTGGCCAAGATGGGCTGTCCCAGTCTTGGCGAGAACACACACCTGGAAGTCATCATCGAGGAGTCTTACGAGTTTAAGGTATCACCATCAAAGTTTATTTATACAACCCTAAATCATGAGGGTCTCAAAGGGCTGCACAAGCCAAAACGACATCCTCGACTCAGATCCCACATCAACGTACACCTGAATGCTGGTGGTCTTCAGCAAAGACCGACCACTTGGCTGTATTTAGAGGGCAACTGCAGTTTTTTGGAATATTGCCTATTATAAACAACAATTATGTGAGTTAACTTTCTTTTGTTCATGCAAAAACTTGTAAATAAAAATCAGCTAACAACGGAGTCAATAAGAGTCGCTCTATTCTGTTTATAAAGCGCTCTAAAAACGTGCAAAAAACCCGATCAAAGTGTTATAGACATACTGTAAGTTTATGTCACGTAGTGACAAGCACATTCATAATAACATGTAATATTTTTGTATTTTGGTCATTTTAAACTTACGGCAGCACATTATTTTCAAAGACGTATCACAAGGTTCGCTATTTTCTTTAGCAACAACACTACTAATCATGAGGGACAACAGACATAATGAAATAATCAATTACTGTACAATGTCTGCTGTCACTGGGATGCCGATTGATGTGATGATCATATCTTCCCGATTGGATTAAGAATTAATCATAATCCACATGAAGAGTTAAGAAAAAACTGCGATGAGGTGGCGACTTGTCCAGGGTGTACCCCGCCTTCCGCCCGATTGTAGCTGAGATAGGCGCCAGCGCCCCCCGCGACTCCGAAAGGGAATAAGCGGTAGAAAATGGATGGATGGATGGGAGTTAAGAAAAAAAGTCCATTTGTGTCTTTCTGGCCATCTTCGGGTATAAATTGAATGTCACATGACCAACTTCTCAGTTTAGACCGCAACCGTCCATTATCCAGGTGAGAGGCATTATTTATAATCTAGAAATGTGTATGTCAACACTGCAGCTGCACAAGCTAGTTAGCTCTCTGTTACCATCCATCTATCCATTTTCTCCCGCTTATCCCCTTTTTTGGGGTCGCGGGGCGCGCAGGCGCCTATCTCAGCTACAATCTGTCGGAATGGGGTTTACACCCTGGACAAGTCACCACCTACACGGCGCAACTAAAACTAGTTTGTCTGTGTTAACACCTATAATACCAGTGTTCCAAATACTTGGTTAAATTTAAATGGCACAGGATGTAAATACAGTATTGTTGGTGGTTTATGGAAGTATTTTTAAAGTGATTTTAAATGGAAAAATTGATTACTCCTATTATCACCTTTGCTCACTACCTAGAACAAGCTGAATATTACAAATTAGAATGCAAAATAATAAAATAAAAATGCATGTGTTCTTGTCTCACATAAGGATTGTGAATGCTTGGCACAATTAAAAAAAAAGGGCAGGTCTGCTTTAAAGTATTTTTTGGTGTGATTTTGCCCATCATCCACAATCCTTATGTGAGACAAGAACACAAATTTCTCTTTTATGTGCGTGAACAACTGCTAGTGAGAGGCAGTTAACATTGCAGGTAATTGGGATTAATCTATTCTTTGTCTATTAAGCCTCTAAAAACATCCAAAAACCACCAACAATGCACCATTTACATGCTGTGACCGGCATATAAACCAAGCTTTTTTGACTATGTTATTTTAAACCCTAACACTGAAGAACTACTTTTTTGGCATTGTGACACATCGCTTTGGTTGGAGTCACTCTGACTACGAGCGAGTAGCCAGCTAATATCTACTAGCTAGTTTGAGCTGCTAATAATGTTGGTTAAGATCCGCTATAAAATAAAGAAGAAGGAGCTTGAGCTCTTCTGCTGTTGCTGTATTGCTTTTGACTTTGAAAAAGCTAATGCTGGATTACAAATCATGCATCTCACCTGTATAATAAAAAGTTGTGGCACGGGACTTTGTAAGTCACGGTTTGAATATGTTCTTATTGGAAATGTTTAGCAATAGTGCTACATGATAACGCTCTAAGGCTGTCACAAATTATGCCATTATCAGTCGTAACAAACACGGAAAGTGCTCTCTTTGTTGTTGTTGATGGAAGTCGTGTTCCAGCCCACCCACAGCTCTTTATTTTATTTAGGTTTTCGTTTTTTACATCAGAGCAGGTAAACATAAGATGATAAGTAATCAAAGTAAGGCACTTTGACTAAGACGATAACACAATTAACTGACATGTTAGGGAACGTATAAATATGAGACGAAAATGTTGGCAGAATCAAAATCTAATCATATTTCATTTTTGTCTTGTCGATGGGTGGGACAAGTTCAGAATATGTCCAATCACAGCTCTTTAATGGTGTTCATTGAAAAAGAGGTGTGGGTTTGTTATGAAAGAGAGCCAATTGATTTTCCTTGTGAGATGAGGAAGTCACCACTAAAACTAAAATGGGTGGATTAAACATGTTCCACATTGTAATATGTGCACATATGCGAGAAAGTGAAGAGGACACATTTCATTTTTACTGCTATGATGCCATCAGCAGGCGAGTCATCGGTCGTGACATCTACACAACTGTTAGTTAAATCTATTGTTTGCTGCTTCCTGTGTTAAGCCAAAAATGGTGGTGCGGCGGCGTGTACCACTTATGGACTTCGTCTGAAAGAGCTGGCCATTACTATGGTGTTAATGAGATTGTAAAGGACTGTTTTTTATCTATTGTTGGTGTGCTAAAAACTTTTACTCGTTTAGAAAGTACATACAAGATTAACTATTATTTGTTTATGCACATAAATATAAATAAAGTGCTTGGATGTATTTATTAAAGGCCTACTGAAACCCACTACTACCCACCACGCAGTCTGATAGTTTATATATCAATGATGAAATATTAACATTGCAACACATGCCAATACGGCCGGTTTAGTTTACTAAATTGCAATTTTAAATTTCCCGCGGTATTTCTTGTTGAAAACGTCGCGGAATGATGACGCGTGTGCGTGACGTCACGGACTGTCAGGAAATATTAGCGCAGCATCACTTACGGCTAAAAGTCGTCTCTTTTCATCGCGCAATTACACAGTATTCTGGACATTTGTGTTGCTGAATCTTTTGCACTTTGTTCAATTAATAATGGAGAAGTTAAAGTAGAAAGATGGAGTTGGGAAGCTTTAGCCTTTAGCCACACAAACACAAGGTGATTCCTTGTTTAAAATTCCAGGATGTGAAGCTTTACTATGGATCAGAGCGGTCAAGCGAATATGGTTCCCGACCACTTGTCAACCGGCAAGTTTCGGTGAGAAAAATGTGTTAAAAAGTCGCCTCTTACCGGAGATCTGTGGAGTATCTGCCGTGACTTCCCTCAGACACTGGCCACAAGGCACCCGTGGACACACACCTCCGACTATCAGGTACTATTTAATCTCACTAAAACACTAGCAACACAATAGAAAAATAAGGGATTTCCCAGAATTATCCTAGTAAATGTGTCTAAAAACATCTGAATTAGTCCCAATGCAATCGCCTTTTTTTTTTTTTACTTTATTTATTTATTTTATTTTTTTCTAGTCCTTCGCTATCAATTTCATCATCCATGAATCTTTCGTCCTCGCTCAAATTAATGAGGAAATTGTTGTTTTCTCGGTCCGAATAGCTCTTGCTGCTGGAGGCTCCGATTAAAAACAATGTAAGGATGTGAGGAGCCCTCACCCTTGTGACGTCATCGTCTGCGACTTCCTGTAAAGGCGAGGCTTTTTTATCAGCACCAAAAGTTGCGAACTTTATCATCGATGTTCTCTACTAAATCCTTTAAGCAAAAATATGGCAATATCGCGAAATGATCAAGTATGACACATAGAATGGACCTGCTATCCCCATTTAAATAAGAAAATCTCATTTCAGTAGGCCTTTAAATCAATGTTTTCTTGCCTGCCAAAAAGTCATTCTTTTTAATATTTTGATATTGACACATCTCATCTGTGCATAAATTACAAGATTACTCTTAAACATTTTACATATATGATAACAAAGTACATTCCGTGCTGTTTATGGGTTGAAGCACCTTTTTAAAAAGCTGAAATCAACTCCAAACGTCAACTTAGTGTTTACCAAAAAGTGACACATCGACACATCTCATCTGTGCATCCCTTAGGGGTATTATGCGCAGATGAGACGTGTCAATATCAAAATGTTACTTTAAATTCCTTTTGTCAACCAAAAATACATTGATTTTGACACTTTATTAATATTTATTATGTGCATGAACAAAGAACAGTTAACAATGTATGTAGCTTTTAAACGAGAAAGAGGTTTTAGCACATCAACATCGGTTTAATAACAAGTCATTTACAATCTCATTAAAACCATAGAGATGACCAACTCTTAAATTTTTTCGGACACAATAAAGGCTCAAATAATAACCACAAATTACCATGAATATGAGTGTTTTTCTTACACGTAGTAATCTGTTATGGACAGACAAAGCCCCAACAGTGCAGCTTTAACATGCGGTGTGCGCTCCTGCGGCGGGAATCAATTTTTTGGAAGGGCCCCTCCTTGAAAGAATGTAATGCCCCCCCCCCTGAAATGTTTTTCCATAGTGTTCGTTTCTCTGCGCTCTGAGAAGTCATTGCACCTAGGAAAGAAGTTTCGGTAATGCAAAAATGACAGTAAATATTACATGTTATCATGAATGTGCATGTTACTTCATTACATAAATACTTACAGAATGCATATAAAACAGTGTTGGAAGTTTTTGGATGTTTTTTACCTGCATTGTTATCTACCTCTCACTAGCAGGTTTTGTTTTACTATTGAGAAGGTACAGAGAAAGGAAATACATTTCTTGTTCTTGTCTTACGTAAGGATTGTTGGATGATGGGCAAAATGTACCCAAAAAGTGCAATTCCCTTTAAAGTATGCTATCTAGTGGAAATTAATAATACAGCACTAATTGTGTCCGGGTGCTAAAAACTACTTTTAGAAAGTAATGTAAGACTGTTTTTACCCGCATGCGTGTATGTGTATGTGTATGTGTATGTGTATGTGTATGTGTGTGTGTGTGTGTGTGTGTGCGTGCGTGTGCGTGTGTGTGTGTGTGTGTACATCCACATATTGTGTGTGCATGTCACATGAGATCCCTGTCAAATATGTCTTACACAAAATTTCAATCTTGTTTAAAGTACATTTCCATTGACGTGAAATGTGTATTTCAACGCTCTAATAAAGCTTGTACTGCCAATAGGCGCCAACATGCACTATGCCGGCTGGCTGCTTATCTTCCAAACCCGCCTGCTAACTTAGCGTTTTCCTCTGGTTTGATATCAACATTTACAATGAAAGTGATTTATAATCACTAGATTACATTCAGCTTCCCGCCTCCCTTTAATTGCCATTGTTTTCCCGCAACAAAGGAAGCTAACAAGCTATATACTGCTCTGCTGCTCCGCTCGCCGAGCAGCCTGGGAATCAAGACTGCTTACATGTTGTAATTCCGGTAACAATTTACCATTGTTAACGTGTGTTTGCAAGTTTTGAACCTGGATTATGACAAAGGTTCCTGTTGAAGCAAATGCTCCCGTAGCCACTTATGGGGTACATGCTGTATGTATGCAGTATTATTATGCTATACATTTAATGCATATTTTATATTATTACAGACCAAGGGTGAATGAGATGTGTTTTTTTGCGGAAAAATGCCTATTTTTGTAGACAAGTTATATAATCAAGCTTTTCATAATCAAATATCAGCGACTTTGTTGGGATGGAATTACTGAATCACAAATATATGGAAATCCGCTGCACAGTGTGTAATAAAGTTGTGTCATGTTGCTCATTTTTCATGTGTGTGTGTGTGTGTGTGTGTGTGTGTGTGTGTGTGTGTGTGTGTGTGTGTGTGTGTGTGTGTGTGTGTGTGTGTGTGTGTGTGTGTGCGTGTGCGCGCGCAGAGAGCTGTGGATGTGCTTATGGAGCGTAAAAGAAAGGTTGTCTCTGTTGCTCACTCATTTGATCTCTTTTTGTGCATGCCTTTCTTTCTTTCCGCTGGTTGGAACAAAACACACAAGGACACCACACTACACACATTAAACATGCCCTACATCAGGGGTCTCAAACTCAATTTACCTGGGGGCCACTGGATGCAGAAAATGGGTGAGGCTGGGCCACGAGAAAAGATTTCTTAAAAAATCTAACATGCACTTTTTAATTAATTCATCTTCTATGAATGGCTTTCCCGCCTTAGGGCAGGAAAGCCAACCCTCAAGATTTTTCCGGGAGACTCCTGAATTTCAGTGCACCTACCGAAAATCTACCGGTGCAACCATTTTCTCGAATTTGTCCCAACTTTCACCCGGCCGACATTATTAAGGGCTGTCGTGACTGCACTGCCTTTAACGTCCTCAGCCTTTTTTCAGTGCTGTACTCCATGTGAAAAATGTTTTAATTCAAGTACCCCCCAATCAGAGCAAATCATTTTGGTTGGAAAAAAAGAGATAAAAAAGTAAAATTTCTGATTTATTAAATTGTATAACAGTGCAAAATATTTCTCATTTGTAGTGGTCTTTCTTGAACTATGTGGGAAAAATGATATAAAAATAAATAAAAAAGTTATTGAAAAATAAACAAGTAATTGAATTATAAATAAAGATTTCTACACATACAAGTAATTATCAACTTAAAGTGCCCTCTTAGAGGATTGTAATTGAGATCCATCTGGATTCATGAACTTAATTCTAAACATTTCTTCACGAAAAAAGAAATCTTTAACATCAATATTGATGGAACATGTCCACAAAAAATGTAGCTGTCAACACTGAATATTGCACTGTTGCATTTCTTTTCAGTTTGTGAACTTACATTCATATTTGGTTATCCAATAAATATATTTATAAAGTATTTATGACTGACTGCTATTTTTTAGAATGTTTTAGATAAATCTCACTTAACCCTTGGCATACCTTCACATAGCGTACCATCTAAATGAGAACTAGTGCTCTACAACTCGTCATTGCGCACATAACACAACTAATGTAATGACTCTAAATCATGTTGTGCAAGACTTGTGCAGAACAATGTTGGTGGCTGCAAGACGTACTTTCTTAACAGCCATACAGGTCACACTGAGGGTGGCCGTATAAACAACTTTAACACTGTTACAAATATGCGCCACACTTGGAACCCACACCAAACAAGAATGACAAACACATTTTGGGAGAACATCCGCACCCTAACACAACTTAAACAAGAGAACAAATACCCAGAAAACCTTGCAGCCCAAACTCTCCCGGGCTACAATATACACAACCTCAACCGACGCAAGTAGGGAGGGTGGGGGGCTGGGGGTTGGTGGTAGCGTGGGTGGGTGTATAATAGCACGGAAGAGTCAGGGCTTTCTGGGATTCTGGGTATTTGTTCTGTTGAGTTTATGTTGTATTACGGTGCGGATGTTCTCCTGAAATGTGTTTGTCATTCTTGTTTGCTGTGGGTTCACCGTCTGGCACATATTTGTAACAATGTTAAAGTTTTTTTTACGGCCACCCTCAGTGTGACTTGTGTAGCTGTTGACCAAATATGTCTTGCAACATCACACATGTGTTCTGCTCAACCAAATGTAACAATCAAATAGGCTTGCACGATGTCTGTACAGGAATCAGAGGGTGTTAAGAACAGTGCCATTGCGGCACCCTCTGAGTATTGTTGATTGGGTAAAAATCGGCAGGGATTACCATAAAATTGATACGCTGATATTAAGAGGACTCTTGGGAACGTTGGGAAGAATGACGCTGTCAAGTTCCGTTCATATTAAAATCGCGGGCAGCACATAAATTAAATTGTCATATCAAAGTGCGGGCCGCAAAATAACGTCTGTTTGAGACCCCTGTCCTACATTCATTAATAGTGCATGAATGCATGAATCCTTCCTTATTAGCAAGACACAGACATCAACTCTGTATCAAATTGTGCATCGTAAGCTCTATTTTTCAGCTATTTGACAGTATGGAAATCAGCACTTTTCCCTTTTTCAACTTGTGAGTTCTTTCTTTTCTGCTGTGTTCGTGTGTGTTTGCTTGTGTGTGTGTGCGTGTGTGTGTACAGAGTACAGTGGACAAGATGATCAAGAAGACAAATCTGGCATTGGTGGTGGGCAGCAGCAGCTGGAGGGAGCAGTTTGTCAGTGCAGTGACTGTCAGTGCAGGTAAAAAACTTCTTAATGTATTTTAAAGCTACAGTAGTAAGCAAAAACGTAACTACTTTGCTTTGACGGTTTTCTGCGTTTGTGTCCAAAGACAAGTGGTCTCAATTACTGTGATGTATTTCACTTTTAGCACTTGGTGCTCGGCAGAACTCCCAGAAAATGTGTAATCTATCAGCAGGATAGCATTAGGGCGATTATTACAGAAACATTACAACTGTTTTAATTGCTCTAATAATAAGTGATTAGGCATTGACGCCCCCTTCAGGGTCCAAATGTGTACAGTTTACTCACTTGACTTTGTTTTCTCTTCCCTATGTATTAGGTTAGGTTTTTGTTGCTAGCTCGGGTTAAACACATGTGCAGTAAAATGCATAAATAATTATACCAAACAAAAACAGAAATATATATTTTTTTAATTCACCTAGTATTGAATAAAAAAGTTGATACAACATTAAAATAAATCAAGTATGAAAAGTAGCCCAACGAAGTATAAACGTATAAAATATTCCCCCTAGTCACACAAATACAACATTAGTTATTTAACTCCAGAGACTATTATGGCCATATTCTATTTCATGACATACAACAAAAAACGTTTTTTTTTTTTTTTGGTCATGCAGAAATAGGTTGACATTGTTTTGTTCCACTGTCAAGTTTGTTCCATAAACTAACACCCTTGATCAAAATGCATATTTCCTTTGTCACTGTTTTAAAAATAAAAGTGTTTTTTTTTTTCAGTTCATTTTGAGTTAAAGGCCTACTGAAACCCACTACTACCCACCACGCAGTCTGATAGTTTATATATCAATGATGAAATATTAACATTGCAACACATGCCAATACGGCCTTTTTAGTTTACTAAAATGCAATTTTAAATTTCCCGGGATTTTCGTCTTGAAAACGTTGTGTAATGATGACGTGTACGCAAGACGTCATGGGTTTTTAGGAAGTATGAGTGCTACGCACACACACAGCTAAATGTCGTCTGCTTTAACGACATAATTACACAGTATTTTGGATATCTGTTTTGCTGAATCTTTTGCAATTTGTTCAATTAATATTGGAGAAGTCAAAGTAGCAAGATGGAGTTGGGAAGCTTTAGCCTTTAGCCACACAAACACACGGTGATTCATTGTTTAAAATTCACGGAGTTGAAACTTTCCTATGGATCACAGCGGACATGGATCCCGGCCACTTGTCAACCAGCAGGTTTCGGTGAGAAAATTGTGGTTAAAAAGTCGCTTCTTACCAGAGATCAGCTGAGCTTGCGCTTCCCGTACAGCTGCCGTCGACTTCCCCGAGACACTGTGCGTAAACACCCGGCCGTGGACGTACACCTCCGACTATCAGGTACTATTTAACTCACTAAAACACTAGCAACACAATAGAAAGATAAGGGATTTCCCATAATTATCCTAGTAAATGTCTCTAAAAACATATGAATCCGTCTCAATGCAACACGATTGCAATCGCGTTTTTTTAAATCTTTTTATTTTTTTTCTAGTCCGTCGCTATAAATATCCTCAAACACAAATCTTTCATCCTTGCTCAAATTAATGGGGAAATTGTCGTTTTCTCGGTCCGAATAGCACTTTTTGTTGGAGGCTCCCATTATAAACAATGTGAATATGTGAGGAGCCCTCAACAGGTGACATCATCGTCTGCGACTTCCGGTAGAGGCAGGGCTTTTCTCTTAGCACCCACAGTTGCGGACTTTATCGTGGATGTTCTGTACTAAATCCTTTCAGCAAAAATATGGCAATATCACGAAATGATCAAGTATGACACAGAATGGACCTGCTATCCCCGTTTGAATAAGAAAATCTCATTTCAGTAGGCCTTTAAGTTAGTCACACATTTTTTTTAATAATAAAGTTTGATGACGGATCATCAAACCCCAAAGGGAAAGAGCGGTAGGAAATGGATGGATGGATGGGACAGATCATTAACTTTTAGGACTAATGTTTAAATGTTGGGCATACACAATGAATAGTGTCCATATTTTCACCTTAATGTGTTTTTTACCTTTCAGTATATAAGTTAATATTTTAAGTGGAAGGCTTGTTTACATCTGTCTTAATATATATATATATGTATATACATACATATATATACTGTATATACGTACGTATATATACTTGTGTATATCGTTATACAATTATGTTATGTTTATCTTATAATATATTTTCTCTTTATATATATTTTAATTGAAAAACTAAATCTAGCAATCTTGACTAGGATTATTGTTTTCTTATTATTTTAAAAATTCCATGATCCCTTCTAGTTCGACATGTTTACAATAGTAGATTAGCATATATGCTTGGACTTTTTACCCTTTGGTAAAAAGTGGCTCTTCCCTTTGGCTCCAACTATCATTACAAATTGTTGCTAAACTGTAACCATGATATATTCTTAAGCAATTCCCATAGATACCTAATAAAGCAAAAGCCTCTAACTTGAAAATACATGTTAACATATTCATCATATGTTTACAATAATAGTATGTACAAAATGATTAAAACATTTTTTGCATTACTTATATTTTTTTAAGAAAGACCATTTTGTGCGTAAAAGGCAACAACTTGAGTCAACTATAATTGGGTCAACATAGCATCAATTACAGTTCTGATTTTTTAAGTTTTCGTCCGAAAGGAGACGACGACGACGAGGAGAGCGGTGAGGAGCGCCTCCCGTCGTGCTTCGACTACATCATGCACTTCCTCACAGTCTTCTGGAAGGTTCTGTTCGCCTTTGTGCCGCCCACCGAGTACTGGAACGGCTGGGCCTGCTTCTTTGTCTCCATCTCGCTCATCGGCGTCCTGACGGCGGTCACCGGGGACTTGGCGTCGCACTTCGGCTGCACGGTGGGACTGAAGGACTCTGTGACGGCTGTGGTGTTTGTGGCGCTGGGCACGTCAGTGCCAGGTGAGGGGGGAGGAGAAATCAAATTTGCATTAAGAGGAATGTCATTTGCATGCCAAAACGACAGGTGGCGCTAATGTTACCATATCTGAGTTATTGTGCAGAAATATGGGGAAACAACTACAAAAGTGCACTTCATTAACGGTGTTACAAAAAAGATTCATTAGAATAATACATAATCTTGGAATATGGAGAACATACAAACCCTTTATTAATTGAATCAAAAATACTGAAATTCCACGACATACTGAATTTGCAAACAGCTAAAATAATACACAAAGCAAACTATAACCTGCTACCCAAGAATATAGAACAATTCTTAACAAAAAAGGAGAAACGTCATCTTAGAGAAAAATGTAATTAAAACATTTGTATGCACGTACAACACTTGAGACCTTCAGTATATCAGTAAGTGGAATTAAATTATGGAATGGATTAAGCAAAGAAATCTAACAATGTACTAATATAATGCACTTCAAGAAAACTCATCAAACTTAAAGTGTTTACAAAGTACAAAGAAGAAGAACCATTAAAAACATTCTGAATTTATCACAGCCATCTATTCATTTTCAAGTTAAAATTACTTATCTAACCATATTAAATGTAAATTACTTCACCGAGTATTATTTATTTATTTTTATTGTGATTACTTAATGTATTCTATATTGTGAATAAATTGAGAACAGGAAGTTAACAACAGTTTTAGCAACTGCTATGTAAAGGAAAAGTGGTAGGATTAAATAAACTCTGCTTCTTCCTACTCATTTTCGAACATGTTGAACAGAGAAACTGGAAATTGTGATGTTTCATGTTATATGCATCCGTGTTCCAAATAAACTCAAACTCAACCCAACGATTACGGCGCTAAAAAAGAAAGTCATTTCTGGAAAAGGCTCAGTAGCGATTACGGTAGTTTGGTTGTGGACTTTGTCCTGTGAGTCACAGTAGAATATAAACTTGTAAAGTCAACCAGAAAATAAAATGAACTTAAACATAAAAAAATAAATAATAACCATTTTTATGGATCCTTACCATAATTTTTTTTTTGGGTTAATATTAGATGCTATTAGTCTATCAGATCGATTAAATTGATTTATATTCTGTTTCTTTGATTAATCCTTTAATGTTATTGTCATGGGAATTATTCAACAATGTGTCATTGGATCATCATTTTTAACAATAACAATGTCATACTATTTCATTCTCAGATACATTCGCCAGCAAGGTGGCAGCCATCCAGGACCAGTACGCCGACGCATCCATCGGCAACGTGACGGGTTCCAACGCCGTCAACGTCTTCCTGGGCATCGGCGTGGCCTGGACCATCGCCGCCGTGGCCTGCCGTGCCCGCGGAAAGCCCTTCCTGGTAGACCCGGGCAACCTGGCCTTCTCTGTCACCCTCTTCACCATCCTGGCGTCAGTGTGCGTGGTGGCGTTGCTGTACCGGCGGCGGCCGGCAGTGGCCGGCGGCGAGCTGGGCGGCCCGCGGACTTGCAAGCTGTTGACGTCGCTGTTCTTTGTGTCGCTGTGGCTCGTCTACATCGTACTGGCCTCGCTGGAGGCCTACTGCGGTCTTCCCAGCTTCTAGAGAAACACGGGAAGACTGAAGGGGCTGATGGAACTGACTGTGCCAAGGTAGTAGTAGAAGAAGAAGAAGAAGAAGTTGCACCCGTGACGTGCGGTGAGGTTCATGTCTGGTGAGGCACTCAGATTTACACATACGCCCCTCAAGTATGGCTGAAAACTGACAACTTCCCCTCATGACCTTTATTGTCCGTTCAGCAAGTATATCGACGTCACACATGTAGACAGAACGTAAACATCACATTGTTTTTAACTGATTTTGATCAGGAAATGCGCAAATTTCACTATTTTTACTTCGGAAAATGTTAAATTATTGGGGATGTGCATAAAATCGATTTATAACACATGTCAGTGGACGAATATTGTAATAATATATTAAGATGTATATATAAATATATACAAATATATATGGTATTTATTTATGTTATCAGTTAGTTTTGGGTTTTCCCCAATGAGGCCTCCCCCGACCGCACGTCACTGACTTGCATGCACCAGCAAGCAACCAAACTTTGAAGTGAAGGTAGAAAAATGATATTATGATCCATCATTGACATTTTAACTCCAAACACAATTATGATTTTCATCATTATTTATTTTTAAAAGTGATCCTGCTGAAGGAGCCTTGGAAGGACATATGTAACCCCACCCATCCTAACATCTGACTCCACCCACATTTAATTGCTGTTTAATCGGTGTTGTTGGTGTGCAACTGTCAAGAAAAACACTATGCTGAGACGGCAGCTTTAAGCGGATGAACATGAAGACGGTGAAGAAGTGATGTATGTGGGAACAAGACACTACTTCCCTGTGTGCCCTCAGACTTAAAGAGGAGTTGCGGAAAAATATAGAAGTACAATCGCAACCAATATTCCACTTTTTTTTTCCAATGTGTGTTTAATTTTCACCTCTTTGCTGCGTGGGATCACCTCGGACCACGAGGCACCGTGGAAAATATCCAGGGCGTACTCACACCAGGCCAATCTTACCGGATTGCCCACGAACGCGGCACGAATAATCAGTATGATAAAAAGGGGATTTATGGCTCTTTGAAACGAGCCAGACCTTCAGAAACCATTCTTTTAAAAGAGCTGTTCAAAAAACTGGCTCATTTCGTGTTTCTTTTTTTTTCCGTCCCTCTTCACATTGCGCTTCAAATCGCACATTTCTTGTGTATTTTTTATGTTTTATTTTAAAGCATATTCTAAAAAAATATTGGTTCAAACTTAAAGATTTACAAGCATACATACGACTAAAAATATCAATACTTCAGTAGTATTGGCTACTAGAGGACACCAAACCACTGATTGGCTAAGCCTCAGGCAGCGGGACTATATTGGATTTAGAGTGTAAAGATGAAAATCCATCCATCCATTTTCTTCCGCTTATCCGAGGTCGGGTCGCGGGGGCAGCTGTAAGCAGGAAAGCCCCGACTTCCCTCTCCCCAGCCACTTCGTCCAGCTCTTCCTGGGGGATCCTGAGGCGTTCCCAGGCCAGCCGGGAGACATAGTCTTCCCAACGTGTCCTGGGTCTTCCCCGTGGCCTCCTACCGGTTGGACGTGCCCTAAAAACCTCCCTAGGGAGGCATTCGGGTGGCATCCTGACCAGATGCCCGAACCACCTCATCTGGCTCCTCTCGATGTGGAGGAGGGCGGCTTTACTTTGAGTTCCTCCCGGATGGCAGAGCTTCTCACTCTATCTCTAAGGGAGAGCCCCGCCACACGGCAGAGGAAACTCATTTCGGCCGCTTGTACCCTTGATCTTATCCTTTCGGTCATGACCCACAGCTCATGACCATAGGTGAGGATGGGAATGTAGATCAACTGGTAAATTGAGAGCTTTGCCTTCCGGCTCATCTCTTTCTTCACCACAACGGATCGATACAACGTCCGCATTACTGAAGAAATGATGAATAAAGGGTGTTATTTCACATCTCAAGGGCTCTCATCATGTTGCAAAACATATTTACAGTAAAAGGTCGTAAACAGTTATTTTATGCTCTGGTTATGAAACTATTTGATTTATGATTGCTGATTCTTACTTCACCCAAATTCATTTATCCCAGCCATGTCCAGAACCAATTAACAGTAATAAACGAGGGATGGCTGTAATTTGTTTATATCAAAGAAACAATCACTGGTAGAAGTTATAGATGTGATCTCCATCACAATTGTACAAACTCAAACAATATATACTCGGTTGGTGGAAGTTATTATGAAAAATCTAAGATTTAATTTGGGATTGGTTGATTGTGTGAATGTGAGTGTGAATGCTGTCTGTCTATGTGTGTTGGCCCTGTGATGAGTTGGGGACTTGTCCAGGGTGTACTCCACCTACTGCCTGAATACAGCTGGGATAGGCTCCAGCACCCCTGTGACACCGAGAGGGACAAGCGGTAAAAAAATTAATGGATGGATGAGGTTTATATGTTCATTTTAAACACTCCACAAGGTGGTGCCATAGCTTATATCTCATTTGCATTGAGAATGAAATCACTATTTTGAATTTTCATCAAAATACTATTTGGATCATATTTACAGAGATAAAAAAACAAAACATACAAACACTTGATTATAAGAATATAATGTATATAAAACTAGAATGAAAATGAGGGGAAGATAAAAATGTAAATGCAAAAATGTCATGGCTGACGTGGTGTTTACACCTTAACTACGTAACAATCAGCAGAATTCTTCTACGTTTCCTTTGACTATGACTGATTTTTGGGTGATACACGCATGCTTGGGCAATTTGTTTATACAATGGCTCCAACACCAAATGGTTCGCAAACGTGAATCTGTTCTCATCGCTCACTTCAAAGAGCCATTGAAAATATTTGACTCGTTTGCAAAAGCCGCATCTCTACAGGTGTGAGCGGGCCCAGGAGAGGGAAGGGCAGTCACAGTACGAGTGGTTTGGCGTGAGTACGCTCTTGGTCACATGACTGTTGCCTAACTTTTTTTTGTACTCCAGGACAACAACAACAAAACCCACAAGTGTCTGTTTGTACTGTGGGTCTGCTCTCTTTTTGTCAGTGCTCTCACAATGCCCTGTTTCTACTTCCTGCTAGCTAACACAATACGCGCGCAATCACCATATTGACCCTAATGCAAGGCAAGGTGTTTTGCTCCTAGAAAACAGACGGGTTGTCTTATATTCAGGATCAAATGGTTTGTACGTGCATCTTCCAACACTTTTTCCTTGTACATTTTTGTCATTTCCGCGTGCTTTTTGCTGTCGTTTTAACACCAGTCTGTATGGCGTTCACGTTTGAGCTCTAGTGAATTGAACCGTACCAGAATTCTCTTGCGAGCAAAACCGAGCAAACGCACCGGAGTTCGCTTTTAAAAAGATGAAGGTGTCGCGGCATTGTTGATAAAGACGGATGCAGATTTATGGTCAACAAAACACCAAAGAACAACTGAGAAATATGATGAACAAATTAAAATGAATTCAATCTGACATTGAAAACATTACTTGGGGGGGCGGGGGGCGGAAGTGGGTTTATGTAACTCACCCACGTAACTTAGGTCATGGTTCGAGAGTTCCAGTAGGACGGGCTTGAAGGGAACACATTACCGTTGTTGTGCACAGACTAGAGAAAGGCACGGTTGTAGAGTACTCCTCCATCGTTATTGTAAGTGGCTAAATGTCATTAAAACAGTTAGTTCCCTCTTTTGACACTCCGCCTTACTCGCTACAAAATGATTAATTAAACCTGTCCGACCGGAACTCTGTAACTATAACTCAAGTTCCGTGGGTGAATTATGTAAACCAGTGGTTCTTAACCTGGTTTCGATCGAAACTTAGGGATTCGGTGAGTCGGCATCAGGGGTTCGACGGACCCTCTGCCGCAGAGGTCGAGACACACCCGACTCATCGTGCAAATAAAGACTTCTCCATATCGGCGTATTATGGATACGGCCACAGCAGAAGTCACACTGATTTGCAGGTGTGTAATTTGTTGTGAGTTCATGCATTCTGTTGGTTTTGTTCTTTAAACATGTTTGCGCATGGCTCATTTTGTGCACCGGTTTAAAAAAAAAAAAAACTTTGACTTGAATTTGAAAAAAATATAAAAATACATATATATTTTTTTCACTAAAGAAGGATTCGGTGAATGCACATATACAACTGGTGGGGTTCGGTATCTCCAACAAGGTTAAGAGCCACTGATGTAAACCCACTACAGGGCGGTCTTATATTGAGTGTTGTCTTATATTGTGGTCAATACGGTATACGCATGATTGTGTTGATGATCATAAGTGTGTGTACATATGTATGTGTGTGTGTTGTTGAATTAGACTCCAGTGAAAGCCAAAGTCCGTCACACATGGCATGAAGTGGACCAGAAAGGACCAGTTATTTGCAAACACATTAAGGTTTTTTGTTTTTCTTTTGCAACGTGATTGTTTTCAATGACGTACCAACAATGTGTGTACTTGAACTACACGATGTACTGTTTTGTTTTTGTTGATTCATGATACTGCCTGCTTGGGCAAAATATGTGGCACCCTTTGGCACTGTACGACATGCTAGCATACATGTAATACAGATGTCATCAAAGTTGTATCATTATTTGACAAATACACAACGACTTACAGCCAACTAGTTGCTATGTAAGCATTGATGCAGCCATGTATTTCAACTATTTGTATTCTAATTTTACTCACATGTGCCTGTCAGTTCCCAAATGTTGTGGTGATTCGACTCTATACCCTTAAGTCACAGTTTGTAATTTGTTGAGCTGTGTGAGAAATGTCAAGTCTATCCAACTTACGGGGGTTTAATAATTGCCGTATGGTGTATCTGTCAGAAAAATGTTAGTACAAATAACACAATATTTTGACTCATTTTCAATCGTTTATGCACAGAGGTTCGGAAGTGGAAGAGTTACATTATGGTGTGGTATGACTACATGCTCAAATTGTGAACAGAAGTAGGTGTTATTTTTGGCAAACTAAAGGGTATATTACGTTCCTGTTGATGTCCATCAATGAAACAATCGTGATACACACATAATGTTGAGTTCGCTTCATGTTTATCCATCAGTGAATTCATGCTTATCAAAATGTGACTAGAAATAAGAGTGGTGCTGATGTGACAGAAAAAACACAATGGAGGCACTGAATTACAGCTGGTGGCTTTGTGCAGCCTGATAAGGTGTGTGTGTGTGTGTCTGTGCGCGCACCAGTAAGGCAAAAAAAACATATTTTTAGCTTTCTTTCCTGTTGCTTAGCGACTAGACGATGTCTTCTTGCCTGTTGATGGCGTGTACGCGAGTGATTAGAACTCACCGCGTTGACGTGTGTCACATTGAACTGACAAGTGGGATGCCACAAGCAGTGAATGTAACACTTCAACAAGTGCTCATTGATCAATTATGTCTCATTTTTTATCGTCGCCTTGACATCAAGCCAGTGATACGAATGCATAAAAGAAAAAGCCTTTTATTGTGAAAAGCAGATCAGAGTGCAGATGACTCTTCTACATGCATTATATATAAAGTACATTATGTGTATAAATTAGTGTATATTACACAACTTAATTCATTTCTAATATACTTTTGTGTTGGAATTTAACACCATCAGGCCAAGTAAAAAGTGTTAATGAAGTAACAATATATATTTTAAAAAACATTTGTTATTTTCTGATTTATGTGGAATTTATTTAATTTGTGGACTAATCAAGCTTGTGCAAAATTCTGAATTTGAATTGCAGTTACAAACAGGAATCAGAATTTACATTTCCGTGAAAATCTAATTAAAAATTTTGGGAGTCCCAGAATCATGCTTTACTGTAGATTTCCTCCATGACTGTTTTACGTATTTCACAGAAATATTATTAGGACAATACTCGTGTGCAGATTTTATCTTAACTACAGCAAATGTTTTTCATGGACATTTAAGAATATACGCTCCTTATATAAAATAGATAATTTCATTTGATTTAATACAACTACAGCTGTGATATGATTCAAATATTTAATAACAATTAATTGCATATTGCCCATACTCAGCTCTTAATTATGGCAAGTAAAACTTTTTTTTTAAATATTTAATTAGGCCAAAACAAAACCAACATGAAACTAAGTAATGTGTTTAATTTAAATGTTTTTAATTTTAAAACAGACGCATAACATTTTCCTCCTGGTAAACATTGTTTTTATGCAAATATTAGCTCATTTGATATTTGATGCCTGCAACATATTTTTTTAAAAAGCTGGCATAAGTAGGAAAAATAACTGAAAATGTAAATGCAAAAATGTACTGACATCAAACACTTATTTGGAAAATCCCACAGGTGAACAGGATAATTGGGAACAGGTGGATGTCTTGATTGGGTATAAAAGCAGCTTCCATGAAATGCTCAGTCATTCACAAACATGAATGGGGCGAGGGTCACCACTTTGTGAACAAATGTGTAAGCAAATTGTCAAACACCTTAAGAACATCATTTCTAAACTAGCTATTCCAAGGAATTTAGGGATTTCACCTTCTACGATCCGTAATATTATCAAAATAAAGTACTATCTATCTATCAAAAGATTCAGAGAATTTTGAGAAATCACTGCATGTAAGCATCAAGGTTGAAAACAAACATTTGAATGCCCGTGACCTTTGAGCCCTCAGGCGGTACTGCATCAAAAACCGACATCAGTTTGTAAAGGATATCACTAATTGGGCTCAGGAGCACTTCATAAAACCACTGTCAGTAACTACAGTTGGTTGCTACATCTGTATGTGCAAGTTAAAACCCTACTATGCAAAGCGAAAGCCATTTATCAACAACACCCAGAAATGTAGCCAACTGATGCAAAGTGGAAAAGTGGTCTGACGAGTCCACATTTGAAATTGCTTTTGGAAACTATGGACGCCATGTTATAGGCGCAATGTTCAAAAGCTAGCATCTGTGATGGTATGGGAGTGTATTGCAAGCCTTTTATTATTTTAATATTGCTGATTATGGCATACAACTTAAGAAAACTAAAAAATCATATCTAAAAAAAAATTGAATATATATATATATATATACATATATATATATATATATATATATATAATGTATATACACATAAATAAATATATATATAGATGCATATATATGTATACGTATGCATGTATATATATATGTACATAAGTATGTATGCATATATATATATTTGTACATGTATGCATATATATGTATGTACACATATACATCTATATATGTGTATACATATACAAAT